>NW_028318236.1:4234508-4536973 GCF_062004578.1 Staurois parvus
GGAAACATATTCAGCCATTAATTCTAAGAATACATTACTCCATCAGGTGCTGTCAAGGGGAATGAAAAGTAACTCACAGGAATCTCCACGGCCCAGAGCTCCCCTCCCATCTTGCAGATCATTTGCATGGCGATTTTGCTGGCAACACTCATTAGCATGTGTTGTTTGCTCAGTGAACGGCTCTGCACACACTGGCTGGGAACGGGCATCTCCATGCACAGAAACTTCTTAATAGAATCATAATTATCTTTTGAATTAGATGGCAGAATGCAAAACACCTATGTAGAAGAAAAAAAAATCACAAAATAAACATCAATAATAATATCATCCACAACAGTATTCCACTGATTATACCGTAAATGGAACTATAGAGAGCTTCCAATTGTCCTATTTGTGGACATTTGTTTCATAGCCAGCTCCCCACTGTGCATAAACAGGTTTATGCTGCACTTTCAGACAGGAGGAGGATGAATGTAACTTTCATGTTCAGGTGAGGTGCTTTAACTGAATGATGTTTAGTTTGCTACAGCAATGTACATCATAAACAATGACATTTATTATTAACCACTTGCAGACCAGTTCATTTACTGCTGGTGGCCGGCTCCCGCAGGCACCGCTACTTAACGCATGTAACGGTGAACTTCCTGGTTTAGAGGTGTGTGCGCGCCCCCTACTTATCTTACTTATCTTAGACACAGAACGAGCTTGTCAGCAGGTTACAGACAATGATTTTGACTGCATACCTCCTGATCTTCTGTGGCCAATTGCAGCACAGATATTTGTGTGTCTGTAAACACAACACACAGGATCTAGCTAGATTTCTCCTGCTCCGAATTACTGTTCAGAACTGAGAGCCAGGAGAGACCCAACCAGAACCTGTGTGCAAAAGCAGCACACATACAGTTTGTTAGGTACACAATGAACCCCGTGACTTCCCTCTCGATCATACCTGTCACCTAGCCACTGTCATTAGTACAGTGTACAATATTTTCACTGATCACTGTCTTAGTGTCACTAGCGAAGTCAGCTAGTGTCAGAGTCAGTGCCCCTCCCAGTCAGTGTCAGTTAGTGCCAAGTTGCCCACCACACTATTACAGTCATACTATAAGTCGCTGATCACCGCCATTACTAGTATACAGGTGCATCTCAATAAATTAGAATATTCTCAAAAAGTAAATTTATTTCAATAATTCATTTCAAAAAGTGAAACTCATATAGATTCTTTACACACAGAGTAATATATTTCAAGCACTTCCTTCTTTTAATTTTTATGATTATGGCTTACAGCTAGTAACTCAGAAAATTAGAATAGTACATAAGACCAATAATAACAATTATTTTTAATACAGAAATGTTGGCTTACTGAAAAGTATGTCCATGTTCAGTATAGTATGCACTCGTCGGGGCTTCTTTTGCATTAATTACTGCATCAATGTGGTGTGGTGGCGAAACGGCCCGTGGCACTGTTAAGGTGTTATGGAAACCCAGGTTGCTTTGATAGCAGCCTTCAGCTCGTCTGCATTGTTGGGTGTGTTGTCTCTCATCTTCCTCTTGACAATACCCCACAGATTCTTTATGGGATTTAGGTCAGGCAAGTTTGTGGGTCAATCAAGCACAGTGATATCATGATCATTAAACAAGGTAATGGTACTTTTGGCAATGTAGGCAGGTGCCAAGTCCTGCTGAAAAATGAAATCAGCATCTCCATAAAGCTGGTCAGCCTGAGGGAAGCATGAAGTGCTCTAGAATTTCCTGGTAGAGGGCTGTGCTGACTTTGGACTGGATAAAACACAGTGGACCAACACCAGCAGATAACAAGGCTCCCCAAATCATCACTGACTGGAAACTTCACACTGGACCTCATGGGACTTGTATTCTGTGCATCTCCACTCTACCTCCAGACTCTGGGACCTTGATTTCCAAATGAAATGCAAAATTTACTTTCATCCGAAAAGAGGACTTTGGACCACTAAGCAACATTCCAGTACTTTTTGTCCTTAGCCCAGGTAAGGCGCTTCTGATGATGTCCTTGGTTCAGGAGTGGCTTGCACAAGGAATGCGACAGTTGTAGCCCATGTATTGGATACGTCTGTGTGTGGTGGCTCTTGAAGCACTGACACCAGCTGTGCTGGTGTCAACAGTCTTCCCCATGATTATGTAACCTACTGAACCAGCCTTAGAGACCATTTAAAGGTTCAGGAAACCTTTACAGATGTTTTGAATTATTTAGTTGATTAGAGTGTGACACATCTAATTCACTATTTCAATTTAATTACTGAAATAAATGAACTTTTTAATGATATTCTAATTTATTGAGATGCTCCTGTAGTGTTTATACGTATCTTGATCACAATCAAAACTATACTAGTGTCCCCAAAAATGCAGTGTTAGCAGGATCAGCCCTGAACACTAACAGCACTTGTGTTTAAATCCTACCCATCAAAAAGTGCAGTGTCAGTATAATTTTTCTGATCACTGCCCCTTCTGAAACATTGTCCACAAAGCCACTGTGTTACCAAGATCACGCCTGATCTCTGCTACCACAGTGCAGATGGACAATGACCCAAAGCATACTGCAAAAGCAAACAAAGAGTTTTTTAAGGGAAAGAAGTGGAATGTTATGCAATGGCCAAGTCAATCACCTGACCTGAATCCGATTGAGCATGCATTTCACTTGCTGAAGACAAAACTGAAGGGAAAATGCCCCAAGAACAAGCAGGAACTGAAGACAGTTGCAGTAGAGGCTTGGCATAGCATTACCAGGGATGAAACCCAGCGTCTGGTGATGTCTATGCGTTCCAGACTTCAAGTTGTAATTGACAGCAAAGGATTTGCAACCAAGTATTAAAAAGTGAAAGTTTGATTTATGATTATTCTGTCCCATTACTTTTGGTACCTTAACAAGTGGGAGGCACATATGCAAACTGTTGTAATTCCTACACCGTTCACCTGATTTGGATGTAAATATCTTCAAATTAAAGCTGACAGTCTGCAGTTAAAGCACATCTTGTTTGTTTCATTTCAAATCCATTGTGGTGGTGTATAGAGCCAAAAATGTTAGAATTGTGTCGATGTCCCAATATTTATATGCCAGTTCACCTATCTTTTTGTGGCGTTGTAATAACACTAATTCAAGACCCCAGCAATGCAAAGGTATTGTCCCAACACACTATGGAATATTTTGAGTCTAACAATACTGGAGATGTTGACACATTCACACTCTGGAAAGCTCGTGAAGCATACTTGCGTGTGTCAGGAATGGACTGGCCAGCAATGGTGGGACTCACCTGCCTTTTGATCTGCAGTACCAGGGCTGGCCAGCGGGTGCTCCCAGCAATCAGAGACTCAACCTTTCAGCCAGCTAACACCTGGAACTGATGATACTGGTGTATTTAAGGGATGGCCAGACTTGCAGACTCTGCCTTGGTGTTATGTTTGTCCTGGGCCCTGTATCTGTCCTGCATCCTGTTTCTGTTCCTTTGCTGACCCTGCCTGATCTGAACCGCTGCTGACTTCTCCTGCTCTGATCCCGGCTCGCTCCTGACCATCCCTCTGCCTGACCCTCTGTACCACGCTGCTTGCTACCTGTTCTGATCCCTGGCTTGTGACCCTGACCATCCCTCTGCCTGACCCTCTGTACCACGCTGCTTGCTACCTGTTCTGATCCCTGGCTTGTGACCCTGACCATCCCTCTGCCTGACCCTCTGTACTACGCTGCTAGCTACCTGCTGAACCTGGCCTGTGACCCCGACCCATCTCCGCTTGCTCCCCCTGTACCTACCTGCCCTATTGATATTGACCCGGCCTGCCTGACGACGCTTGCACTGTATGTACTGTTATCTGTGGGTGGTTGGTTTGGTTTGTTTGCACTGTATTATGTTTTAGTATTGCACTGCGTTTATGTTTGTATGGTTAGTGTTAATAAATTATATTGTTTATCACATATCTGAAGTCTGCGTTTCCCTGCGTCAGTCACACACCTCTGGTCACACCTGGGAGCCCTGACAGCGTGACATTATCCTGCAACTCTGCGCACATGCCAAGCGGGTATCCAATTTGAAACGTAATACTTTGTTGAAAGAAATTTTAGTCACTAGAAACCTTGAACAAAGCCCAACCCACGCTGTCTCTACTTCTATCCAGAAACTTAGGATGGAACTCAGGGAACTCTTGCAGCTTCAACATGATAAGTATCTTTGTTTATTAAATCTCCGATATTATTCACATAGTAATAACGCAGGGAAGTTTTTGGCAAATAGACTTAAAATCCAAAGAATTAAACACAAAATCCTGTTTATAATCCATCCTACAACAAATGAGAAATGAATCCCAAATAAATTGCCAATGTGTTTGTTGACTATTATGAGAGTCTCTATAAATTAAGAGAACGGCCTGACCACCCCTCAACCTTCTAGCAGCAACATAGAACTATTTCTTGCTAAACTGAATATACCCTCCCTTACTGAAGAGCACTTACACCAACTTAATGCTCCTTTCACAACCTCAGAAATCCTTTGTTATCAAAACTCTGGGAAATCCCCCGGCCCAGACGGATTTACGAAAGAATTTTTCAAAACCTTTGGTCCACATTTATCCTCCCATCTCGTAAATGTATTTACCGCTGCACAACTCTTTCCCCAAGAAATGCTGAGGGCGCATATTGTCACGCTCCCTATGCCTGGGAAAGATGCCAGCTTACCTTCACGTTCTAGACCAATTTCACTGTTGAACTCGAATATCAAAATATACGCCAAGCTCTTGGCACTCAGACTGAAAATTATGCCATTCCTGGTGCAACCGAACCAACAGGCTTTACAAAAGGACGTCAAGCGTCACACGTGACGACACGATTAATCAATATTATTGACTACGCTGAATGCTCCCGAACATCCTCTCTGCTTCTATCTATTGATGCAGAGAAGGCGTTTGATAGAGTACACTGGGGATATTTGACACAAGTCCTGGAAAAGTTTTGTTGCCAGGGCCCAATAGTCTCAACGGTACTAGCATTATATTCTTCTCCCTCAGCCAAGGTATACACTTCAAATCTATTGTGTAAGACCTTCAATATTACTAATGACACAAGACAGGGATGCCTATTATCGCACTCATCTTCAATCCTATTATTGAACCACTGGCGGAAACCATTAAAACTACTAATACTTCCGTCTCGGGCTTCCGTTTCCACAATAAGTATCATGTCATTATCTTATACGCTGATGATGTCATCCTGACATTAACAAACCGTACAGAATCTTTATCACGATTACATTCTATTCTTTCACAATTTGGCGCCATTTCATACTACAAGGTACATTTTTCGAAAATCTCTTATCTTAAACCTAGGAATTTCCGCACTGGCTAAAACAACCTTAGAAACCTCCTTTCCCTATACTTGGACTTCTGGAGGACTGCCACATCTTAACCCCCTCCACTGCTACTTTAGCAGAATCTAATTTCCAGCCTCTTATTAAAAAGCTTAGCAATGAACTTACATGCACAGCCAAATTTGAGTTACCTGGACAGGTAGACTAGATGCTTTTACTGTAAAATGTTATTCTTACCACAAATTATTTATCTTTTCAGAACTCTCCCCATTCCCCTCAAATCCTCATGTTCCCTAGAATCTCTGTTTAAAAAATATCTATGGAACCAGAAAAGAGCTAGATGCTCCAACGCCCAACTTATAAAACATAAATCAGTGGGAAGCATAGGGCTAGTAGATATTAAAGATTATTACACAGCCGCTTTGTTGGCACAGATTAAACATTGGTTTTACTCGCCTTCAGAACACTTGTGGCTAGACAAAGACAGCAACCATACCTACGGTACCTATTGCTAGCTGATTTATGGGTTCCACAGTCCTTAGATAAACTACTTATCACTGTTAAAGCCTCACTAATGGTTTGGAGATTAGCTATTAAACTTCAGACTGACATTTTTTCCCACTGACATATCTATACCCACGAATGTACTAAATGTTCTCCTTCCGCACATGAAGGATACTGACTGTTCTTGTTATGGTCTACACATTGTAACAGATTTTTATGAACAGGCTAAACTTAAAAGTCTACGAGACCTACAAAAAGGTAACACATTTTCATTGTCAATACTCTTAAGTTATTTAGTATTCACCATTCTCTATTGCAAAAACCTCCCCATCCCTTACAAATAAGACACCAGTATATGGCAATTTTATAACAAATCACCTAAATCTACCAAACGGATTGCCTTTTTTTTTAGACTGTTTGCAAAATAAGTTATCTTTCCATAAAACTGGCCCTATCCTGGCATGGGAGATAGAACTCCACAGATCATATACTAGTTAGTTCCGATGTTAAAAGGGAGAAACTTCAACTTTTTCAACTCAGCTTAGCTTTTTCTAGGAACTCAGCAGGGTGTCTCCCTGAGGCAGGGAACCAATCGCCTCATGTGGGCGGGTGTTGCAGGCGGAGACCCAAGCTATGACCAAAAACCCTCGCAATTGATGTCATGGCTCATAACTTACCCTGGATACATATAACATTCTATCCACGAGTAGATTAATACACAGAATCTTCTGCTGAACGTCTACATATGAAATATGACATACCTGTTGTGATGGGTAAGGAGATATCATTCTCTACTTTCATGTATATGTCAGATAGGGGGTGTAATATATCAGGCAACTTATATTAAAGTGACCGGTTTGAATATCTGCCTGGAATTTAGGTAAGTCTCTCATATTCCAAGATATGTAATTATAGGGGAAAGTGGGTCTTGAATGTGATGTCAGGTTTATGGCTTTACGATATCTTTCCAAGCAAGAGTCTCCCAGACATATGGGCACCAGCTAATTGGGGTTTATAGCCATGACGCCTTCCAAATGAGTTTGCTGCCTGTGATCTCTGTCATCATCCAGACCACATGTCACTCAACAGAGAGGGAGGGGGGATATCGGAGGAATCTGATTTGGTAGAGAGAGATACAAGATGGAGGGGTTTGGAGCAAAATGGATGACCGCGTCCATCTCTGTGTGCACGATTGCTACAAGCTTGCTAGAAATCTGCTGCAGAGAGGATTATCCTTTCTTTGCTATATGAACATTTTATTTATTTAATTTTTATCTCTTTTACTGGATGGACTTATAATATATTTTATTACCTACGATTATTTATTAGCGCTGCACTTTATATATTTTTATAGGGAGATCTGTGCTGTTTACATACAGGTCTCTCCCTCATCCGTGATACACGGTAATTGCTGGGTGCCAGCAGCGAATCACAAGCTGGGACCCGGTGATTGACAGCTGAGGCCGCTAATGACGGCGCGAGTAGGGCGCGTGCAGCTCGCACGCGCCCCCTACCCGTAAATACAAAATTATATATATATATATCCATGATTTTACGCACCCTTGCCACCCTGTAGCAGTATTTCTGCTATAGTGAGGCGGGAAAGCGGTTAAGTATGTGGTTGACTTAAACAAGTCTTTTAGAATTCCTAAGAGTTGAGAGTCTGGCTCCCCAGGGCAATCCAGATCAAATGGATGCAATCACAATTAGACTGATCATTCAATGTAAAGCGAACACCCTGCTTGTTTAATTGCTATAAACAGTGCTGAAAGTGTGTTACATGCTTGTCAGGAATTTTAATAAGGCTTATTCAGAAGATTAGGCCTGTTACCATTGTGTCAATCAATACAGAGAATAAATGAAAAAGCCATCCTTGGAAAAAAAAATGCAGTGTGCTAGTAACATCTCGAGGATATTATTTGGCAGGGCAGTGGCAGATGCCATTCTGATATTAAAGTGGTAGTAAAGCCTTCTTAATGATTTATACCTACAGATAAGCCTATAATAAGGAAGTAAGACCCGGTAAAGATGGAAGCCCTGTGACATCACACCGCCGGAGGGCTTAGTTTTCAGGTAAGTCTTTGATACACAGTAGCACATTATACTCAACTTGCAGGGAGAAGATTTTTGTATGTTTTTTTTTTTTTTTTGCAGTTTACTACCACTTTAATTGTAGATGTGCATTGCCATTCTATTCATGTGAAACAGGGTACTGAATGGCATCAGTAGGAGCACACCGGAGTAAAGAACATTTCTTTGCTCAGTGCTGCCTGGGCTTAATGTCTACTTGTCATAAGTCCTGCTCCCATGAAACGCCCCCCATTAATTAAAATAGTGTGGCCAAATGAAGTAAAATAAACTATATGGAGATGCAAATGCTAAATATTTAAATTGAGCTCAAATGTTCAACTTGCAAGGATCCAGTCAAGTGGGAGTGAGAAAATGGGCAATTATTCTCTGTCCTCCAGTGGGGGGGGGGGGGCAAGATACTTAAACTTTTAGAGACAACCCTGACAAAAACGGCAATGGTGATGAAAACTAACTTCCCCTCAAATCTGAATGTGCAACCAACATCACCACTGTGTTGTAGAGTGAGCGAGGCATATTGAAAACATTTTTTTCTATATTCCCCGGCAGAGATCTGTGTTGTTGCAGTGAAAAGCAGGTTAATGCATGTAGTGTGAACAAAAATCTGTAGGGTTCATTAAAAAAACTAGATGATCTTGCCTAGAAGATCTTTGTTCAGGCACATCCTGCTATAGGCTCACAAAGTTCTTCTCCCTGTCTCCCTACCCTGCACTGTCATTCTGTTACACTCTGGATTCAGATGGCTAAGGGCTCGTTCACACTTGACTTTATTTCTAACTCTTGCCAAACGCCCCTATAGTGGTTGACAGGCATTAGACAGGCGTTTGTGAAGCGTTTATAACGCTCCTCAATCGCTTCCCAAACGCCCTATGCAGAGTTTTGAGGTGTTTGATAGGTGTTTGCCAAGCGTTAAAACCGCACCACAAACGCCTATAATGAAGTTAAATGGTATTAACATTCTGCAAATGCCTCATAACCATGTCGCAGAGGCCCCGCAAACGCCTAGCAGAAGTTTGAGGAGCGGCACCATAGACTTTAATGGGAGACTTCAACTCCTCCTGACTCACCATGAGGCGTCAGTTTTGCCACAACCCGACGCTAACACTTCAGCGTGAACAGCACTGTGTGCTGCCATGTGCATAATTTTCAAAGGCGTTTGAGAAGCGTTAAAAACGCTTCCCAAATGCCTGTCTGATGCCTGCTGACAAAGCTAGTGTGAACGTAGCCTTAAAGTGACACACTGAGTTGCAAACAATAAAACAAAAGCCGAAAAACAAGTATTTTCTTCAAAAATAAATTTTAAAAAGTTTTTTATGATAAACAGTACTTTAACCGCTTCCTGACAGCCCTATAGCAGATATATTGCTACAGGGTGGCATGGGGGAAGAAAATCATGTATATATGTGAGGTTTTGCATTTCCGGGTCCTGGCCGGTGATTACTTGCTGGCGCCCGGTGATTGCCGAGCATCTCCGACGGGGAGAAGAACTGTATGTAAACAATACAATTCTCCTCCATGTCAGCTTGTGCACACTGCTTTGGATGGCTGTGCACAGTACAGTCATCCAAAGCAGTGTGATCACAGGGAACCACATGGACACAGACACAAGTAAAACAGCACAACAGTTAACCCTTTGATTGCCCCACATGTTAACCCCTTCCTTCCCAGTGCCCTTAGTACAGTGTCAGTGCGAATTTTTTAGCACTGATCACTGTATTGGTGTGATTGGGGATGTCAGTGACACCAAGTCAGTTCCCCCCAGTGTCAGAATGCCCGCCGCAGTCCCACAGCCCGCCGCTGTTTGCCGCCATTACTAGTAAAAAAAATTTTTTAGCAGACATGTAGCAGAATACATTTTGGCCTAAATTTATGACAAAATTTTATTTTTTATTTTTTTTTACTGGACGTGATAAATAGCAAAAAGCCCCCCAAAAAAATTGTCGGTCATTTTTTTAAGCGCAAAAAATAAAAACCGCACCGACGATCAAATACCACTGAAAGAAAGATTAATTTGTGGGGAAAAAAAGGACATAAATTTAATTTGGGAGCAGCGTTGCATGACCGTGAAAATGTCAGTTAAAGTGATGCAGCGACGTAACGCAAAAAATGGCCTGGTCAGGAAGGGGGGGGGGGGGGTAAATCCTTAGGAGGGCAAGTGGTTAACTAGGAAGAGAGTGAGAACTGCGCTGAATGCGTGAAAAATAGATCAGAAATGAATGAATACACAAATAAATAAATGAATACAAAAATGATGCTACTTCAAAAATTATAAAAAAAAAACCCCACATAGCTGAACACTCAAAAAGTGATCCAGTAGCGCATAAATACATAAATGACAAATTGTGAACATAGAAAAATAAATAAATAAAAACTAAGTGTATAGTCCAAAGAAAGTACAAAAGCCAATTCTTATCCACCAAGCGATTCTTTCAACTCTTCAAAATAAATCACCACGTGACAAAAGAAAGTGATGTTCTCCCTATCAGGTATACACTTACCAGCAAATGTTGCCCCCCACTCTCATGGTTTGCTAAAATGGCTCAATAAATATCTCCCGGTGGGATGATGGATCAATCAGTGCCGGTATCCTTCCTCTCCTCCAATCTCCATAATCACCTATCCCCAAAAGGGGTCCCCTATGAGCAAGTTGGATAGGACGAAATGCATCAGGGTGAGGATGTGCAGCGGAAGTGACGCAACCGGAACCGGAAGTGACGCAGGAGCGTCAGATACGTAGTATCTGGCAGTGGTGAGAGTACTGGCTTGGTTTACTCTAATGTGCACACTTATTTTCATTTATCCTGTAAGTGGCAGTCTATTTGTCACGTACCTGATTGGAGACTGAAATGACGAGGTCGGCCTCACTTGTGTCACTAGAACTGGAAGTGGAACAGAGGGTGTCTAGGGACCAGGGGGACAAGAGTGCCAGCAGATGTTGTTTGCAGCACTTGCAGCTGGAGTCCTTAAAAGACTGATGGACCTCCGATTCAGGAACAGTAGCGATAAGCAGAGCTGGTATGGTAGATCGCCAGGCATGCACCAGAGTAAGGAAGGAAGCTGGGATGGGAGACAGGAGCAATGTCATAGGAATAGCCGGGGTCATCAACGGCCAGACAGCGAGGTGCCAAATCATAAGCAAGCCAGGAGAAGAGCCGAGGTCAGGAACAAGTATCAAGCAGGAGATAGACAAATGGTCAGAGATCCTCCTGCGCTATGAAATGAAAGTATACAACCTAGTCTAAAGCTGCCAACACTCACAAACTGATACCAAAACAGTGTCAATAAATCATAAAAAATAGTGTAGCACTCTTATCATATAAAGAAATATGTGCCAAATATACTATATAGAATCCTAAAATAAATAAATAAATAAATTATATTCCTTCATAAATAATAATGAAAGACAGATATAATTAGTGCCAAACTAAAATCTATTACCCACTTAAAAAACACATACCCATATTTGATACAAATAGTTAGTGCCTGATAATAAACACAGAAGTGTATATAGTGTACACACGCCTATATTAAACAAAAAAAATCCAAAGAAACTATATCCAGTAAGAAAACAATACAATATAATTCACAGTGCTCACACAGTGCAAAAAAATGTGTCCTCTCTGTTGAAAAAAGCACTCTTAGCAATGTCCTTTGTGGAAAAAATAAAATCATGCAATGTGAAATGGTGATACATCCGTGATTGTGTCAAAAAACACTCTTCTCCTAATAACGGCTAGATTGCCTCCTCACCTCCTCCCAATGACCCCAAAGGGCCAACAGGCTTGCAGGATCACCCTGGATCCTTGGTTTATAATGACCAGCAGCTTCCTTCCTTTCCTGGATCTAGGTTCCGGTGCGTGGTGATGCACTTCCGGCGTGCGATGCCATTTTGCTACACCCAGGAAGTCCCATTCACATGCAGTGTACCCACACATCAGTGAGGAGGGAGGACTGCTTAGAATGTGAGTGTTACTCTTAACCTTTTAAATAAACAAGTGGTTTGAAAGTACTACACTTCTTCTCTTATCCCTTCTGATGATGTACGTGTGATACGAAACGCGCGTCAAGGAGGAGCCCCTGCTAGCCGTGACGTCAAGCCGCCGGATCAAGGAGGTCCGGCGGCCACTCTCCTATACCAGCTGGTCAGTGTGTATTTCATGACATCCTTTGTGCACAGGGATTGATTTTACTTCCATACTCATGTTAAGTGTTTCTTGCTCTAATCTTCAATAAATTTGTTTTATATTTGACCTAAATACTACACTATGGGTATTCCTTTTTGCTCTACATCGAGCATTTAATCCCTCAGGACCACAAGGTGACTATCCCAGGGCCCAGAGTAACATTCAGCTGATCCTGTTTGGAGCCAGGTCTACCATAAGGGACCCCCAGATGTGGCACCCCCCATCACGGAATTACCTGTTCAGAGCTTCTTTCCATCCACAGCTGGAGTGATCTTTGGTGTATGAGATATAAACGCACAATTAAATTGTGCTTCTGGTGAGTGCGCAATTTATTCATTTTTCTGCACAACGCCGGACTATATACGTCACAAGGATCTTATCCAAATACATCTATCTGTGGCTTTTTTTGATTACTAGACTATTATTGGACTATCTTTTTACTGTGCATTCATATTGTGCGTTTTTATTGTGAAGTGAAGCCGTGTGGGGTACACGTCATTACTTCATTTTCATTTTTGTTTGGGAAGGTCACATACAATATATGTGGCCTATACTATTTGATATTAATTCAAGGGATTTTGAACCACCTTATAAGCACTGGTGCAGTCATATATCTTCTAGCGCTGCACTATTTATGTTATATTGTCAGTTTGAAGGTTTATGGTTTTTCCTTTTTAGTGTATCAGCTGCTGTATTAGTTAGCGCTCCCTGAACCCCCTATTACTATATATGAATCGTTGTCGACCTTTTGGGAATAGGCGATTATGGAGATTGGAGGAGAGGAAAGATACCGGCACTGATTGATCCGTCAACCCATCGGGAGATATTTATTGAGCTATTTCAACCAGCCTTGAGAGTGGGGGGCAACAATTGCAGGTGAGTGTATACTTGATAGGGGGAACATCATTTTCTTTTCTCATGTGGTGATTTATTTTGAAGAGCTGGAAGAATCGCTTGGATGATAAGAATTGGATTTCGGACTTTACACTTAGATTTTATTTTTTTTTTTTATGTTCACAATTTTTCACTTATTTTTTATGCGCTACTGGATCACTTTTTGCGTGTCCATTTATGTGTTTTCTTAAGTGGTTAACGGATATTTTCATAAAAAGATTTTCAGATGAAAACCTCAAAAAGGTGTGGTGTATAATTTAAAATGGTTGTAAAGGTTTAAGGTTTTTTACCTTCATACAAAAAACCTTCTTTGCACAGCAGCTCCCCCAAACCCCTCAATACTTACCTGAGCCCCATTGAGATCCAGTGATGTGCATGACAGCCTCGGCTGTCCCGTGTCTCTGCCTCCTCATTGGATGAGACAGAAAGCAGGAGCCATTGGCTCCCACTGCTGTCAATCACAGGAAGTCAGCCAATCAGGAGAAGAGGGCAGGGCAAAGCCGTGGCTCCGTGTGTATGGACACACAGAGCCGCAGGTGCGCCCAGAGCAAGCTGCGTGCTATGGGGACACAAGACAGAAAGGAGGAGACAGGACAGCCTGTGGGGGACCTGTAAAGAGGAGTATCCAGGCTGCTGCACTGTACAAAACCACTGCACACAGCAGGTACATTTGTTATTTTATAAAGAAAAAAAAGGAAACTTTAGTATCCCTTTAATATGTAGAGTTTAAAAAAACACAATTTATCCTGGAATATCTATATGCAGTGGTAAATATAAATAACTAGCTATATGGTTAGGGAACAAAATATCTAATCCACTCTTGAGAATAACAGACAGAAGAGATGTACACACACTATTAGAGGTTGAATCTGGTACGCTGCTCCAAAAAATAAAGGAACACTTTTAATCAGAGTATAGCATAACACTCGAGCACAAGGGACTGATATATTTCTGCTACAGCTAGTCTTCAGCGCAACCTGTCACTCACAAGGGGAGTGGCGACACCATTTTTCTGTTTGTGTTGGATTTATTCTATTCAGAAGAGCAGGGGGGGTTTATGGAGAAGGGGATTGCTTCAAGATGTTAGTGCAGCGATCTCTCCTGCTGTGCCTTTGTGTTCTGACAGGTGAACTCCCCTGCCCTCCAGAACACAGTAATCAGCGCTCACAGCTATTGGTTGTGAGCGCTCATTGGATGCTGGTTTTCCAACATGTTCCTTCTGTAGCAAGCGTACACCCAGAGATGGACACGGTTCAACCATTTCACCTTTAACCTCCATCTTGGCAAAGGGTCAACCATCTAGACAAACATATTTCCCCCTCATTCTCCCCATTCCTCTCTGTTCATACACATTGAGGTATGGCCTGTGTGTTAGGAGTGTCACAGGCTGGCCAGGGCACAGCAGGGAGCCCCAGAGCTATAAAACATTTTTGAACTGAAGTGCCTGGTTGTTTAAGAGAGCTGTGCAATCTAGCACATTTTAAGAGATAACGCAAGCCTTTCCAGGAGTTCAAAGACATTCCAGAGAAGCACGAACCAGTTAACACTTTTAAAATCCATTTTTCCCCTATGCCTCATATCTTGGAATATGAGAGATTTACATAAAAACCAGGCATATCTTCAGATTGGCCACGAGGAGAGAAACAGTTTGATAGGTCACTCTCCTTGGCTGGAATACATAGGAAAGCAGATCTCTTGAATCATTCAGTATATAATTTCATATTTCATATCTAATCATTCCTCAGATGTGTCTGCATAATAATCTACCCGCGGGTGGAATGTCACTTGTGCATAGGGAAAGTTATGAGCCAAAACATGAACTAGAAGAGATTTTGGCTCTAGTTTAGGCCTACGCCAAGACCTTCCCTCCTTAAACGGGGCATTGGTCCTTGACTTCAGAGACACCCCCTGCTAAGAAACTACAAAATGGGCTGTCAGGCCTAAGAGAGTTAAGTTGAAGAATTCTCCCTTTTACCATCAGAACCAACCTGGGAGACGTGCCCTTTTGCTTTGAAACTTGATCTGCAAACCCAAGGCTGACTGGCAAGTACTTTAACCCTTTAACCTCCTTTCTGTTACCTCTTTGCTGTGCTGTTGTTCTCTGTGTATTTACAGTCAGGTCCATAAATATTGGGATATCAACACAATTCTAATATTTTTGGCTCTATACACCACCACAATGGATTTGAAATGAAATGAACAAGATGTGCTTTAACTAAAGACAGTCAGCTTTAATCTGAGGATATTTACATCCAAATCAGGTGAACGGTGTAGGAATTACAACAGTTTGCATATGTGCTTCCCACTTGTTAAGGTACCAAAAGTAATGGGACAGAATAATAATCATAAATCAAACTTTCACTTTTTAATACTTGGTTGCAAATCCTTTGCAGTCAACTACAGCCTGAAGCCTGAAGTCTGGAACGCATAGACATCACCAGACGCTAGGTTTCATCCCTGGTGGTGCTCTGCCAGGCCTCTACTGCAACAGTCTTCAGTTCCTCCTGCTTGTTCTTGGGGCATTTTCCCTTCAGTTTTGTCTTCAGCGAGTGAAATGCATGCTCAATCGGATTCAGGTCAGGTGATTGACTTGGCCATTGCATAACATTCCACTTCTTTCCCTTAAAAAACTCTTTGGTTGCTTTTACAGTATGCTTTGGGTCATTGTCCATCTGCACTGTGAAGTGGCGTCCAATGAGTTCTGAAGCATTTGGCTGAATATGAGCAGATAATATTGCCCAAAACACTTCAGAATTCATCCTGCTGCTTTTGTCAGCAGTCACATCATCAATAAATACAAGAGAACCAGTTCCATTGGCAGCCATACATGCCCATGACACTACCACCACCATGCTTCACTGATGAGGTGGTATGCTTAGGATCATGAGCAGTTCCTTTCCTTCTCCATACTCTTCTCTTCCCATCACTCTGGTACAAGTTGATCTTGGTCTCATCTGTCCATAGGATGTTGTTCCAGAACTGTGAAGGCTTTTTTAGATGTCGTTTGGCAAACTCTGATCTGGCCTTCCTGTTTTTGAGGCTCACCAATGGTTTACATCTTGTGGTGAACCCTCTGTATTCACTCTGGTGAAGTCTTCTCTTGATTGTTGACTTTGACACACATACACCTACCTCCTGGAGAGTGTTCTTGATCTGGTCAACTGTTGTGAAGGGTGTTTTCTTCACCAGGGAAAGAATTCTTCGGTCATCCACCACAGTGGTTTTCCGTGGTCTTCCGGGTCTTTTGGTGTTGCCGAACTCACCGGTGTGTTCCTTCTTTTTAAGAATGTTCCAAACAGTTGTTTTGGCCACGCCTAATGTTTTTGCTATCTCTCTGATGGGTTTGTTTTGTTTTTTCAGCCTAATGATGGCTTGCTTCACTGATAGCGACAGCTCTTTGGATCTTATCTTGAGAGTTGACCTGACTGTATATAAATATTGGTTACATCTTTTTTTCTGTAAATATTTTTATTGCACCCTTTTGACCTTTTAGTAACAAATATTTCCTTCTGAAAGTGTTGAACTGTTTCTATAGCTCTTTATTGCAATTTACGAATTCCTGCCTCTAAAACGAGCGCTACTGTGTTTGTTTAACCCTCTGTATAACCGGTCTGCGGTGACCGTGTTATACAGACGACTATCTCAACCATTATAGTGTTATAGCTGATATCCTCTTTCTCTGTACAAAAAGGAGGTGGTGGCAGTATGAAGGGTTAATTGCGTAATTAACCGGACCCAGTAACAATTGCTCCCAGGCTGCCAGTACATAGATTGTGGTCCAATTAGCTGGAAAATCGTTGTGCAGGGTGCAGCTGGGCGTGGCATTGTTACGCACGTGACATTGCGGTTTTAGATTGGCTAGTCCTTCGGTCACGAGTTTGGCAAGAAGGTCAGGGGTCTGACGCCGTGTTTGTCACACCTTAAACAAAAGGCGATCCTTAATCCAGCTTCTGTCAGAAACATTGCTATACACTGTCCAAATGTCAGCTGAATTCTGCTAAACTTGAGCAGAAAGAAGACCTAAGAATAGGGACTTTTCAGGCACAACAACATGATTTATTGTATACCGGAATCCAACATATGTGAAATCATTCTATTTCACATCAACAACACTGCATCATATAAGTAAAAAGTTTACATCAAGGAACAGCATATCTCTTCTCATATAATCCAGTTCCTTGTAAACTTTAGACTCTTTCTTTTTAGGCTTGGGCTCAACACGTTTCATGGACTTGATCCACTTCTTCAGGAACCATCACCATATAGACATTTAACTACTGATATAAACAAGAACAAAGACATACAGTCAAAAATGTATATATTTTCTCATTCTGGTTAAATAGGGTATCATGTAGAAGGTGCACGGGGGGGGGGCAGAGGGAGGAGAAAAAAAAGAGGGTCAAACCCCCTGAGGGCCCAAAGGGGATGATGGAGTATGAGCCACACTCTATATGCATAAATCTAAATATTTAAATAAACATTACCTCCAAATAGATCAAATGGTTTCAAACATTCTGAGTGATGTAGAGGGGGGACTCTGATGGTAAATGGGGGACTTTGATGATAAAAGCGGGGCTCTGATGGTACAGGGGGAGCCTCTGATGGTAAAAGGGGGGCTCTGATTTTACAGGGGGACTCTGATGGTAAAAGGAGGGCTCTAATGGTAAATGGGAACTCTGATGGTATAAGAAGGCTGTGATGGTAAAGGGGGACTGGTAGAGGAGGACATGAGATTGGGGAGATGGGACTGGAGGAGGAAGACATGGGATGGAGGTGTTTACATTGCTTTATGTTAATATTGTTAAATTTGTTGTTTTTATTCTGCATAAGACATTTAACAGTGAAATTTCATAAGAATTTACGAGGGAGTGTTTAGGGGCGAAGCAGGGTAGAGGTTGGGTGGGGCAACTGGTGGCAAGTAACTCTTAAGACCAGGCTAATAGCTGAAGACTTGAAATTTTCAGCCTTGGGTAAAGCTTTTTACCATATGTTGTTACTGCCACACAGAACGTTTTTAGTGCTGTTCACTAGCCAGCAGTGGGGATATAACTTGTTTGAGAAGTTGTTTTCCAACATGCCGCCATGGAGTGGGTATACTTGTACAGGTGGATGCTGGATACAATTTATATATTGTCCAGCTCCCAACACTCCATGAATGTAATAGTTGGCAGTAAATTATATATTTACCATTTAGGAAAAGATTTTGCGGTATGAAGAGTGAAGAGTATACAAATAGAAACCATTGTAGGTTCGTTGCTAGAGTGTCTCTACATCACTCTCAGAATGTCTGAAACCATTTGATCTTTTTGGAGGTAATGTTTTTTTAAATGTTTAGATTTATACATATAGAGTGTGGCTCATACTCCCTCGCCCCCTTTGGGTCCCCAGGGGGTTGGCCCCTGGTTTTCCTCCTCCCCCTGCCCCCCCTTCCCGGTGTGCCTGCAATATGATACCCTATTTAACCAGAATGAGAAAATATATAAATTTTTGACTGCATGTCCTTGTTCTTGTTTATATCAGTAGTTAAATGTCTATATGCTGATGGCTCCTAAAGAAGTGGAACAAGTCCATGAAACGTGTTGAGCCCAAGCCTAAAAAGAATGAGCCTAAAGTTTACAAAGAATTGGATCATATGAGAAGAGATATGCTGTTCCTTGAAACTTTTTACTTCTTATATGATTCAGTATAGTTGATGTGAAATAGAATGATGTCACATACAGTCAGGTCCATAAATATTGGGACATCTACACAATTCTAACATTTGTGGCTCTATACACCACCACAATGGATTTGAAATGAAACGAACAAGATGTGCTTTAACTACAGACTGCCAGCAATAATTTGAGGGTATTTACATCCAAATCAGGTGAACGGTGTAGGAATTACAACAGTTTGCATATGTGCCTCCCACTTCTTAAGGGACCAAAAGTAATGGGACAATTGGCTTCTCAGCTGTTCCATGGCCAGGTGTGTGTTATTCCCTCATTATCCCAATTACAATGAGCAGATAAAAGGTCCAGAGTTCATTTCAAGTGTGCTATTTGCATTTGGAATCTGTTGCTGTCAACTCTCAAGATGAGATCCAAAGAGCTGTCACTATCAGTGAAGCAAGCCATCATTAGGCTGAAAAAAACAAAGAAACCCATCAGAGAGATAGCAAAAACATTAGGCGTTGCCAAAACAACTGTTTGGAACATTCTTAAAAAGAAGGAACGCACCGGTGAGCTCAGCAACACCAAAAGACCCGGAAGACCACGGAAAACAACTGTGGTGGATGACCGAAGAATTCTTTCCCTGGTGAAGAAAACACCCTTCACAACAGTTGGCCAGATCAAGAACACTCTCCAGGAGGTAGGTGTATGTGTGTCAAAGTCAACAATCAAGAGAAGACTTCACCAGAGTGAATACAGAGGGTTCACCACAAGATGGAAACCATTAATGAGCCTCAAAAACAGGAAGGCCAGATTAGAGTTTGCCAAACGACATCTAAAAAAGCCTTCACAGTTCTGGAACAACATCCTATGGACAGATGAGACCAAGATCAACTTGTACCAGAGTGATGGGAAGAGAAGAGAATGGAGAAGGAAAGGAACTGCTCATGATCCTAAGCATACCACCTCATCAGTGAAGCATGGTGGTGGTAGTGTCATGGCGTGGGCATGTATGGCTGCCAATGGAACTGGTTCTCTTGCATTTATTGATGATGTGACTGCTGACAAAAGCAGCAGGATGAATTCTGAAGTGTTTTGGGCAATATTATCTGCTCATATTCAGCCAAATGCTTCAGAACTCATTGGACGCCACTTCACAGTGCAGATGGACAATGACCCAAAGCATACTGCAAAAGCAAACAAAGAGTTTTTTAAGGGAAAGAAGTGGAATGTTATGCAATGGCCAAGTCAATCACCTGACCTGAATCCGATTGAGCATGCATTTCACTTGCTGAAGACAAAATTGAAGGGAAAATGCCCCAAGAACAAGCAGGAACTGAAGACAGTTGCAGTAGAGGCCTGGCAGAGCATCACCAGGGATGAAACCCAGCGTCTGGTGATGTCTATGCGTTCCAGACTTCAGGCTGTAATTGACTGCAAAGGATTTGCAACTAAGTATTAAAAAGTGAAAGTTTGATTTATGATTATTATTCTGTCCCATTACTTTTGGTCCCTTAACAAGTGGGAGGCACATACGCAAACTGTTGTAATTCCTACACCGTTCACCTGATTTGGATGTAAATACCCTCAAATTAAAGCTGACAGTCTGCAGTTAAAGCACATCTTGTTCATTTCATTTCAAATCCATTGTGGTGGTCTATAGAGCCAAAAATGTTAGAATTGTGTCGATGTCCCAATATTTATGGACCTGACTGTATGTTGGATTGTGATAATAACAATTATCTGACAATAAATCATGTTTTTATGCCTATGTTGTGCCTCAAAAGTCCCCATTCTTAGGTCTTTATTCGGTTCAAATATACAATATTAGGGATGTGGCACTAATATATATTTTAATATTGTCAATAAATCCTGCTAAACCGGCCGATATTCAGAGCGTGTGTACGAAACTTTATGCTGGCCATACTCAAACTTGTCCTTTGAAAATGTTCATTTTAAGAAAGTCTGTATGATTTTCTAATCATTAGTGGTGTCAAATTTAAATTTTTTTACGACTGCATTGATGGGAAATTCAAAGGAGCAGAGTAGAGGGCGCATGCGCGGAGGCGGAAGATGGCGGACGTGCATTAGGCCAGCTCAGTTTCACCGTTATCTCCTCAGCAGCCATCAGCAGCTTTTTTCAGCAGAGCCTCAGTCTTCGACTGAGCGATACCTGCAGATCCAGATGTAAAATTGGGAGGCAGAAGTTCCTTCCGTCACCCGCTAAAGAGCCGCAGCCTACCCACATGGATAGGTTTGTGTCGTGGGCCGAATCCCCAGCCTCAAGTGATCCTGCAGCACCGACGATGGAACCGGTCGGATTGTACACTGGAGGTAATGCACCAGTCTGCTCCCTCTCCTCCTTTCCCTGTTCCATATCTTACAGAAGACATTCTAGACGATAAGTTACACAATCTTTAGCAGAATCTGACACATACTATATCATCAGCAGTGGTGAAAGTAGTGCAGGAACATAGAGGGGCAATAGCACTGGTGGAAGAGCGCACAGATCATTTAGAAACCAAATTTGATGATCTGGTAAAGTATGTACATGTGCTAGAAGAAGATAATCACGTTTTAAAACAGCAGATGTCCCAGTTACAATCTCTACAGGAAGACTTGGAGCATAGGGAGAGGAGACAGAACCTCCGAATATGTGGTGTCCCAGAATCTATAGAGGACACGACCTACAATATTATCTTCGAGGTCTGTTTACTGATTGGCCCCAGCAGTACTGGATATAGATTGGCAAATGGACAGGGCCCATCACTCTCTTGCTCCAAAACCACCACTGGGCGCAAGACCTTGAGACATTATCGTCTGGTTCCACTACTATGATAGCAAGGAGTCTCTGCTGAATTCCACACGTAATGCTGCTTCTGTTGATTTCAGAGAGGAAAAAAATCCAAATCTATAGTGATCTGTCCCCTATCACACTATCTAAGAAGCGTATACTTTGTCCGCTTACTCTCCACCTACAGAAGCACCACATTATATATAGATGGGGCTTTCAGTTTAGACTAACTGTAACTAAAGATGGTACTCAACACACAATTAGAGATCAACGAGAGGCGTTTTTACATAATTTAGCCCTACCTCCTCTCCCAGATGAAGCCCTAGCATTACTTTTGAATAAGCCAAGATCAGCCACAACCCCTAACAAGATGTGGAATCCAGCAAGAACCAAGAACAAGACACACCTGCCGATCCCTCAAAGGTCTCCTGCACCTCGGATGTCTTCTGTCACTTGATGATGTCCTGCAACACACCTGAAGTCACCTAAGACTAAACGTCTATTGACACGTCCTGTCCGACAATTTGGATATTCCCTCACAGATAAATCCGACAACCCATCGAGATCTTTTTCAGATAATATTCTGTCAATTGCTGATTATTTCAGAGGAGAGAAGTGAAATCACCGCCTGACCTTCACCCTCCCAATGTTGTCCCCATCCATCTACAGCTACGGCTGTGGATGTCTGGGTGGCCTAGGCTACTCAGACCCTTTTCATGTTTTGGTCTTATCCTATATTTACAAGTCTTTTTTTCGATTTGTTTGTTCTATGCTTGTTAGTTATGCTACGACGCACTTGATGCGTCTTCCTTAGCCAATGTTTTTGTTATTTTCTGTTGGAACAGCATGGTTTATTTGTTATAATGCCCTGAATACATTTGCTTAATACTCAGACCATACCAACATGTCTTTACAATTATACTCTTGCAATGTTAAAGGTTTAAATTCACTGAGGAAGAGGTCGATAGCTCCTAGGGAATTCCGCCAGTCCAAGGCTGATGTTACCTTTATCCAGGAAACACATTTCAAAAAGGGAAGCTCGTTTCATTTTGCCCTCAGATATTTTCCTATAGCATGCGCCACTCTAGACAGCACAGGTTAAGCAGGTGTTGCTATCCTCATTAAAAAAGGCTGCCCAATTTAGGTGGTATCTTTGGTATTAGACTCCCAATGTCAATATGGTAATACCTACCTTACAATCCTTAATGTGTATGCTCCAAACACTAATCAATCGTTAATCTTTACGGAAACCATTTCTCCACTTTTAGTTTCATCACACCCTTTCAAGATCATTGGCAGAAACTTCAATTCATCTTTGTCAGCTACGGACGATAGGAGATCCCTCCAGGGCCAACTACATGTTTTAAAACAGTCTGCATCCTTCCGTCAGTGGATTAGGGGACATAGGCTGTTTGATATCTGGAGAATACAACATTCGAGTGCCAGACAGTTTTCATTCTTTTCTCCAGTACATCATATTAAAACTAGATATTATTTTTTACTCTCATCTCCCCTACTTAAACAGAAGGTGAGCTCCGATATTATTCCCAGCTCTTGGTTTGACCACTCTTTTTTGGCTTTACATCTGTTTCTAGACCAACCATACTCTCTGTTAGGGATCCGGGTATGACCAGAAATGTGTGGACTGACACAGGGAAGTAGCAGGCTTCAGGAACACAGGCGTAGTCAGGCTGGAGAGGTGGAATGGTCAGGCGGGCCGTAAGGTACTGTCAGGCACCGCCTGGCAGGATCTCTAGTGACCCACAGAACGGGATTCCCCAGGACGCAGAGTCTAAGCCCCAGTCTGCCTTTTCACCGGAGCCCCTGATGGTGGGGATGGACTTGGCACAGGACTGAGACCAGGTTGCGGCCCGAGTGCACCCAACTGTGGTAGAGGGGTCCGTCGAGGGTTTGTACCGGGGGGAAAGCCTGATGTGAAGGGGCTGGCAGGTTTGGAGAGTAGTGACTGGATCCGTGCGGGATGGATGGATCGTCTGGGTAGCATCAGGCGTAATCAGGCAGGCCAGGTCAGCAACGTGCGGGCAGTGAGGTACCGGAGGAGAAGGCAGAGAATAGTAAGGGTCACAAGGTGAGTTCAGTAATTCACAGGCAGCACGGTACAGAGGATCAGGCAGAAGGATGGTCAGGCAAGCCAGGGGTTAAACCAGAGACAGTCAGCAGAGGTCAGGATCAAAGCAGGGTCAGCAACTAGGCAGGAACATAGGATACCAGGTACAGGAGCTCATGGGAAACATACACCAAGGCCCTGATCACAGGCCTGGTCATTCCTTAAATACACCTCCTGCAATCAGCCCCAGGTGTTGGCTGACTGCAGGAGTGAGCTTCTGGCTGCAGAGAGCACCCGCTGGTCAGCCCTGGTACTGCAGCCCACACGACAGGTGAGTCCCACCACCAGTGCTGAGTCTATTCCTGACACTCTCGCACTTGCCACTGCCGTTTAAACGATACACTCTTACGAAACGCAGAAGTCAACATTTCCATTTCGAAAGCACTGAGTGAATTTTTTTTAACTTAATACAGGTTCTGTGTCAGCCTCATCAACATTGTGGGAAGCCCACAAAGCGTTTATTAGGGGTCGCTTTATAATGGAAAGCTTGCATCTTAAGAAATCTAGGCTTCACCAGAAAGCTGATCTTATGAACCAATTAGCTCACGCGGAAAAAAAACTTATAGACGCACCCTCTGTATCTAGGCTTCGATTAGTGATACAACTTAAGGATCAACTTAAGACACTTCAGGCAAGCTCTGTAGCACAGCAACTGCTTTGGATGAAACAGAAGTTTTAACAATCTGCTAATAAACCTCATAGGATGTTAGTTAATAAACTGAAAGCTCACTCAACACCTTCCACTCCCGAGTTTCTATTTAAGCCAGATTGTGTCCCTACTCTCTGCCCACAACAAATAGCTCAGGTGTTTGGAGATTTTTATCATAAGCTTTATAACTGCTTAGTACCAGACGTACATCCCCCTTTTCATAAGGATTCCTGTGATGCTTTCTTTTCAACTCTCCAGCTCCTCAAATTGAAAAGGGAAGATAGGCCAGTCCTAAACACATCTATCACTATTAAATGCAGCTGTTAACCATTTGCTGCCCACCCTATGGCCGAATGGCGGCCGGCAAATGTCATCAGCCATATGACGTCCTCCCGCACATGCGCAGATTGCACAGCGGCACGATCTGTCACCGGCCGTGTACCTCGGACACGGCCGATGACAGATCTGAGTATCGGCCCCATTGCCGGTACCATGTGACCTGCTGTGACCAATCACAGCAGGTCACATGACAGTTGTATACAATGGATGGCTTCATTCATACCATCCATTGTATACTAGTGTCTAGCTGTGAATGGTCACAGGTAATCAGATGCACATGTCATGTGATTAGCTGTGGCCAAATCACAGCTAAGCACAGGAAAAAAAAAAAGAAACCCTGAATGAATCAATGTCATTCAGGTAAATGCTTGCTTATAGCAAAATAATTCTTTGCTATAAGCAAATTGAGTAATAAAAAAAAAAATACTGATCACTTCCCCAAAGTAGTACAATGTTACTATGGTAACATTGTACTACTTTGGTCATAGTGAAATATGAAAACAAAATCTTAAAAAAAATAAAAAAAAATTAATAAAAAATAATTAAAACATTAAAAAAATACATATATATATATTTTTTTTTCATACTGTCACCAGTGTCCCTGATCACCGTCATGCCAGTTATGATGACGCTGTACTGCACTGGTGACAATATGTAAAAAAAAAAATAGTGAAACTATTATGTTACTAAAAATTACTAAAAATTATGACAAAAAAAATACAACTTCAAAAAACTTTCCATGCCTCTTATGAAGTACGTCGGACTGTCTACTTTGCAAAAAGGGGTCATTTGGGGGATATCTGTACTGTTCTGACATTCTTGGACCTCAAGAAATTAGATTTGCTGTCAGTACTTCAGGATTGATCAATATTCAGATCTATACCATAGTTTGTGGACTCTACAACTTTCCTACAAACTAAAAAATACATCCTAATTTGGGTTATTTTCACCAAAGACTTGTAGCAGAATACATCTCAGCCTAAATTTATGAAGAACAATTATTTATTTGCAAACTTTTATAACAGAAACAAAGAAAAACTTTTTTTTTCTCAAAATGTTTGGTCTTTTTTTGTTAATTTAGCAAAAAATAAAAACCCCAGCGGTGATTAAATACCACCAAAAGAAAGCTCTAGTTGTGTGAAGAAAATGATAAAATTTTAGTTCGGGTACAATGTTGTATGACTGCGCAATTGTCATTCAAAGTGTGAGAGCGCTGAAACCTGAGAACTGGCCTGGGTAGGAAGGTGTAAAATTGCCGGTATTGAATTGGTTAAAGAGCTGCCGACACACAAAGCACCGGGACCAGACGGATTTTGGTCCTGCCTTATTGGAATTTTACTCCTCTTTGTTGAACGGTGAAATTCCCATTTCACAATTTCAGTACTCACATATCACAGTCATTCCCAAACCAGGCAAAAATTTAATGATCACACTTAATTACAGACCCATAGCATTATTTAACACGGATTATAAAATTTTTACGAAAATCTTAGCAAATCATTTGGCTCCTCTGCTCCTAGAATTATTCATAACGATCAAGTGGAATTTGTCTTGGTGAGAAAGGCAGGGAATAATACAAGGCGTAGAATCAATTTAGTGGATGTGCTTCATGGCTCACAAACGCCAGCACTATTGTTAAGCTTAGATGCCCAGAAGGCGTATGATCGGTTGGGATGACCTTACATGTTTGAATTATTACGATATGTGGGAATACATGGGCCTTTTTTCAATCTTATTACGGAGCTGTATTCGCGTCCTGTCACTCAGGTCAAACTCCTTTAAGCCACATCCAATACTTTTCCCATGCTAAATGGAACTAGACAAGGTTGCCCTCAGTCCCCACTACTATTTGTGTTATGTCTTGAACCACTAGCAGTGGTGATCAGGGCACACCCTGATATAGCAGGAGTGACTGTGAAGGGGAAGGAATACAAACTCTCACTTTTTGCAGATGATGTTCTCCTAACTATAACGAAACCTCACTTATCATCGCCTGCTTTGCATAAACTCTTACAAACCTTCAGTGATCTTTTTGGTTATAAAATAAACACTTCAAAGACGGAAGCTCTGCCCCTAAATATCCATCCTGAGATCTCTTGCTGCTCCAACAAAATGACTCATTTCATTGGTGCATGTCGGCTATTAAATACCTTGGTATCCATATTACCTCAGCTTATGCTCAGTTATTTGAAGCCAACTACCCCCCATTATTTTGGGAAATCTATACCCTTCTTAATCAATGGGATTCTCATAAGATATCTTTCTTAGGTAGAGTAAATGTCTTAAAGATGTCAATGTTGCCAAAGCTACTTTACCTTTTTCAGACTCTACCAATCGCAATCCCCCGTGCCCAACTGCAAATGTTACAGCGAGCATTACTTAGGTATGTTTGGCATGCCAGAAAACCCAGGATAGCACAGACAGTTCTTTTGTCATCTAGAACTAATTGAGGCCTAGGGGTACCAGGTATTATTAAATATAATTTAGCTACTCATCTGAGACAAGTGCTATCATGGTCCACCCAGAAACGTCACAATAGATGGGCAGAGATCAAATTAAATTATATTTACCCAATACACACGTGTACATTACTATGCCCTTTTCATCTCTCACCCTCCTCCATTCCTAGAGCCTATGAAATTTACTTTCAAGATTTGGTCAACTTGTGTGAAATCGCAGCAATTACTGTCCATGTGTTCTCCATTGTTGAACATATTGTATAATCCAGAGCTCCCAGATAATATGTCCTACTCACAGATGAACCCTTGGGCATTTAATGGAATATTGCAACTTCGTCATCTGGTCAACCCTGTTTCGTGCAGAATTCGATCATTTGAGGAGATTAGGGCATGGAAATCAACAATACCTGTATCGGCTAGGTACACTTATCTGCAGCTTTGTCACTTCTTCCGCTCCCTGAATTCCTCCTTAACGCTAGATCACCATACAGACTTTGAGAGGATAGCTATTAAGGGTCCCTCCCAGCAACATCTTATCACCTCTCTATATAAACTGCTTCTCAATAAGGAATCTATGGTTGAGAGGCCCCACCTTATATGAGGAAATGGGAGGATGAACTCCAATGTTCAATCTCTTTGAAGTATTGGCAGGTGATATGGGATTCTGCTGTGAAGACCTCTCGCTGTGTTGTATACAAAGAAAACTTGTATAAAGTGTTGATGCATTGGTACAAGACCCCTGTAGTACTCCATGCAATAAACCCAAATCTGTCTGATAAGTGCTGGAGATGTATGGGAGGAGTAGGTACATTGGCGTACATTTTTTGGTTTTGTCCACAGATTGCGGGTTTGAGCCATGGTTCAAATGGTATTGAAACAAGCACTTAATTGTCACGAATGGACTTGCCAATAATGGTGGGACTCACCTGCCTTGTGGGCTGCAGTACCAGGGCTGGCCAGCGGGTGCTCTCAGCAATCAGAGACTCAACCCTGCAGTCAGCCAAAACACCTGAGGCTGATTGCAGGTGTATTTAAGGGATGGCCAGATCTGCAGTCTGTGCCTTGGTGTGTGTTTTTCTATGGGCCCCTGTATCTTGTTACCTGCATTCCTGTTCCTGTTCCTGCCTGACTGACACGCTGCCGACCCTGCCTGATCCGGACCTCTGCTGACTTCTCCTGTTTGATCCCTGGCTTATGACCCCGACCATTCTCTGCCTGACCCCCTGTACCTACCTGCCTGTTAGTTGCTGTACCCGGCTCGTGACCTGACTACTCACTGCCTGCTCCTCCTGTTCCTACCTGCCTGATTGTTATTGACCCGGCCTGCCTGATTACGCTTGCATTGTATGTATTGTTATCTGTGGGTGGTTTGGTTTGGTTCGTTTGCACTGTGTTATGTTTTAGTATTGCACTGCGTTTATGTATTGTTAGTATCAATAAATTATACCATTTATAACATATCTGAAGCCTGAAGCGTTTCCCTGCGTTAGTTCACATACCTCTGGTCATACCCGGAGCCCTGACATTAATGTTGTCCTGCCCCTAGACCCGTCCCATTATCTTTTGGGCTTACCTTTTAGGGGTATCCACAAACAATCTAAAAGGTCGGGAGTACATATTCTGACAGCTGCCAGAAGGGCGAAACCAGGATTTTGGAAATGAGCAGATGTTCCCACAAAAAAAATCACCTTTTAAGAGCGATCTCTGAAATTAGGGAAATGGAATACTTTACAGCTCTAGTGGGTGAACATTCAGGTCATTTTCACGCTATTTGGGGGCCATGGGATCACTCTCCTTTTTGGGAGCCTCCTTCTCCCCCCCCCTCTACCCGATCCTCTTATATAGTCCGGACATTGATCAAGCAATATGCCTTTTACAAATAATGGAGTCTAATGATGTGCAGGTATATGTTGATTCATGTTCTCGAATTGTGTGCTGTTCACTTATGTTCATATCTTTTTTGATTTAGTTTTTTTCTATGCTATTGGTAGATTCCGGCCACGTTTACACATAAAGTGTTATTGTTGTAACTGTGTTCTGTTTAAAAAAATTGGGCATTGGCCCTTAACAAAAATTTACAATTTAAAAAAAAAAAAGAGCAGAGTAGAAAACTATTCTTGATAGACTTAATTTTTGTCAAGGTCCTACCTTTATTCAGGGCTTGTGCTGCTCCATGTGCTGGCATCCATCTTAGGTGTCTGCAAAGCATTGTGGGATCCTTTATGCTTTCAGCCCTCTATGGCTCCTCCCCAGGAGGTGGCGGCTTATCACATATAAGTCTGCAGATTGTAGCTGTCCATTGCATTCGTGTCCTGTCTCTTGAACAGCAGCAAGCTCCTGTTTAGCTACTCATTGCTTTCCTGGATACCGACTCGGCTTTGGCTAAGACTCCTTCTGGCTTCTGACCCCGGCTCTGGTAACCATTCTTCCTGGCTCCTGATCCCGGCTCTGGTGACGATTCTTCCTGGCTCCTGATCCTGGCTCTGGTGACGATTCTTCCTGGCTCCTGATCCCGGCTCTGGCAACGATTCTTCCTGGCTCTTGATCCTGGCTTTGGCTACGATTTCCGCAGTTGGACTTGCATAGACTCTTCTCTTATTTTGATATTAATAAACCTACCTTTAATTGCACCTCCTTGTGTGTCTGGTGAGCCCATGCAGCTGGGGTTTGCTCGCCTTTCCGAGGGGGAGCGGGCCTCTCGGCGTCGGGAGGGTCGCTACCTGCACTGTGGTCTCGGTGGGCATTTTCGGCAGTCCTGTCCGGTCCGTCCGGGAAACGTTCGCACCTGAGATCCTGTCGGGGGCAGATCTTGGGTGGAGTTTCCTCGTGCCCGGTTTCCCGCAAAGATAAACCGCTAATCACCGTTGTCCTCTCTTGGGCGGAAGGCTCGGTGACGGCCCAGGCGTTGGTAGGCTCTGGTGCTGGCGGGTTGTTTATGGACAGTTCATTTACTGCCCAGTACTCCATTCCTCTGCAGGCTCCAGTTACTCCATTGGTCCTTGAGGCGATAGATGGCAGGCCCCTGCAACCGCCGCAGGTTACCCATGAGACCCATGAGAAGTAGCTATTGGGGCTGTTCACAGGGAGTTGGCCTGTTTCCAGGTAATTTCTTCCTCACACTACTCCGTGGTTTTGGGATATCCCTGGCTTCAGAAGCACAATCGGACCTTTGATTGGCGGTCGGCCGAGATTCTCTCGTGGTCTCCACAGTGTGGGGGCGGTTGCATCCGTGGACCTGTTAAGGTGTTGTGTGCCATCTTGGACCCTGTGTTGCCTACTGACTATGGGGAGTACCTGGACGTGTTTGACAAGGTGTGCGCCGGTGCTCTGCCTCCTCATCGTCCATACCATTGTGTCATAACCTTTCAACCCGGTGCCACTCCTCCGCGTGGCAGGGTGTACCCTCTTTCGGTTGCGGAGAATCAGGCCATGGAGGAATACGTTGCGGATGCACTTTCCCAGCGGCACATTCGCAAGTCTACTTCTCCAGCAGGAGCTGGCTTTTTCTATGTGCAAAAAGAAGGGCAGTGAATTGAGGCCTTGCATTGATTTTAGGGGTCTCAATCGAATCACGATTAAGAATGCTTACCCAATTCCGTTAATTACCGAGTTGGTCGACCGCCTCAAGAGAGCAACGGTCTTTACTGAACTCGACCTTAGGGCTGCGTACAACCTCGTATGGATCAAGGAGGGCGACGAGTGGAAGACCGCGTTCAACACCAGAACCGGCCACTATGAATTCTTGGTTATGCCCTTCGGGTTGTGTAACGTGCCCACGGTCTTTCAGGAGTTCATTAATGATGTCTTTCGTGACTTGTTGCAGCAGTGCGTGGAGGTTTACTTGGACGACATCCTGGTTTACTCTGCGTCTATGGAGTCTCATATCCAGGATGTTAAGCGGATGCTGCAACGGTTATGTGAGAACAAGCTTTTCTGTAAGCTCGAGAAGTGTGAATTTCACCGAGCCCAGGTTGCCTTTTTGGGCTACATCATTTCCGCTGTGGGATTTTCCATGGACCCTCAGAAGGTTTCGGCGGTTCTGCAGTGGCCTCGTCCCAGTGGTCTTCAGTCCATTCAGCGCTTTTTGGGATTCGCCAACTATTATCAGACGTTTATCAGGAACTTCTCCACGCTGGCCAAGCCTCTCTCAGATCTGACCAAGAAGGGCAGTAATCCCCACGAGTGGTCATCCGAGGCCATCTTAGCTTTCGAAGCTCTGAAATCCGCCTTCGCTTCGGCTCCGATACTGTCTCATCCCAATCCTGGGTTGCCTTTTGTCCTCGAGGTTGATGCCTCTGAGACAGGAGTAGGTGCCCTCCTGTCTCAGCGTCGGTCACCCGATGGACCCCTACTTCCCTGTGGGTTCTACTCCAGGAAGCTTTCCTACACAGAATGCAACTACCAGATTGGAGACAGGGAGTTGTTGGCCATTATTCAGGCTCTCAAGGAATGGAGGCATCTGCTCGAGGGTTCTGCGGTTCCGGTCCTCATTCTCACTGACCATAAGAACTTGACGTATCTCTCGGAGGCAAAGAGGCTGACGCCCCGTCAGGCCAGATGGGCTCTGTTCTTGTCGCGTTTTAACTATGTGGTCTCCTATTTGCCTGGCTCCAAAAATGTCAGGGCTGATGCCTTGTCGCTGCAATACTCTGAGCTGTACAGGGAGGACTCTGAGCCGACCTCGGTCATACCTCAGATCCTGGCTGCCATTCGTACCAGCCTGACTTCTCCCTTTGGGGAGCAGATTTTGGCGGCTCAAACGGATGCTCCCTCTGAGAGACCGGCTGGTAGATGTTTTGTACCTGAGGGATTGCGCACCCGCTTGCTGCGTACCTACCATAATTCCAAGACTGCTGGTCATCCAGGGAGGAACCAGTTGTCCTGGGTCGTTTCTCGTTTATTCTGGTGGCCATCTCTCCGTTCCGACATCGCCTCATATGTAGCGGCATGTTCTGTCTGTGCCCAGAATAAATCTCCTCGGCATTTTCCTTTGGGCCTTCTGCAACCCATTCCCAATGGGGAGCATCCCTTTTCACACATGGGCAAGGATTTTATTGTAGACCTCCCTGCGTCTCGAGGCCATACGGTCATTCTTATGATCATTGATCGTTTCTCCAAGATGTGCCATTGTGTTCCGTTCAAGAAATTGCCGACTGCGCTAGAACTGGCTATGGATTTCGGCAGGGAGATCTTTCGCTTGCATGGGTTACCTAAGGTGATTATCTCGGACCATGGGAGCCAGTTTGTGTCCAGGTTCTGGCACGCCTTCTGCTCCCAGTTGGGTATCAAGCTCTCCTTCTCTTCGGCCTACCACCCGCAGTCCAATGGGGCTGCGTAGCGTTCCAACCAGGCCCTGGAACAATTCCTTCGCTGCTATATATCAGACCATCAAGACAATTGGGTCGATCTCCAGCAATGGGCAGAGTTTGCGAGGAACTCGTCTGTCAACTCCTCCTCCGGGATGTCTCCCTTCATGGCCAACTATGGGTTCCAACCCGCTGTATTGCTTGAGCTGTTCTCGTCACAGGACATTCTAGCTGTGGATAACCATCTTGCTGCCCTGCGATCCTCGTGGGGCAAGATCCAGAGGTCCTTGAAGGACTCAGCTCAGCGCCAGTAGCTCCAGGCTGATCGTAGACGGTTGCCCGTTCCTTCATACCAGGTCGGAGATCGGGTGTGGTTGTCCATTCGTAACCTCAATCTTCGGCTGCCTGCACCGAAACTGGCTCCCCGTTTTGTTGGTCCTTTCCGCATCCTGCGCAGGGTGAACTCGGTTGCCTATGCCATTGCTCTTCCTCCTGAGATGCGTATCTCCAACGTCTTCCACGTATCCCTGTTGAAGCCTCTGGTCTGTAATCGCATTACTGCCTCTCCGCCTAGGCCTTGTCCTATCCGGGTTGACGGTCATGAGGAGTATGAGGTGAGCCACATCCTGGACTCTCGGTTGGTCCGCGGTCGGGTGCAGTTCTTGGTCCATTGGTGTGGTTATGGTCCCGAGGAGCGTTCCTGGGTTCTTTCCGTGGATGTTCATGCTCCTGCCCTCCTCCGCGCTTTTCATGCCCGCTTTCCCCAGAAACCTTATGTTGAGCCGCGGAGGGGGAGGGGCCCTTGAGGAGGAGGTACTGTCAAGGTCCTACCTTTCCTCAGGGCTTGTGCTGCTCCATGTGCTGGTATCCATCTTAGGTGTCTGAAAAGCATTGTGGGATCCTTTATGCTTTCAGCCCTCTATGGCTCCTCCCCCAGGAGGTGGCGGCTTATCACATACAAGTCTGCGGTTTGTAGCTGTCCATTGAATTCGTGCCCTGTCTCTTGCACAGCAGCAAGCTACTGTTTAGCTACTCATTGCTTTCCTGGATACCGTCTCGGCTTTGGCTAAGACTCCTCCTGGCTTCTGACCCTGGCTCTGGCGACCATTCTTCCTGGCTCCTGATCCCGGCTCTGCTGACGATTCTTCCTGGCTCCTGATCGGGCTCTGGTGACGATTCTTCCTGGCTCCTGATCCGGACTCTGGTGACGATTCTTCCTGGCTCCTGATCCCGGCTCTGGCAATGATTCTTCCTGGCTGTTGATCCCGGCTTGGGCTACGATTTCCGCTGTTGGACTTGCATAGACTCTTGTCTTATTTTGATATTAATAAACCTACCTTTAATTGCACCTCCTTGTGTGTCTGGCTCCTCACTCCCTGACAATTTTCAGTCAGTGTATGTGGTTTGCGTTCAGAAATTACATTAATGATATCTATATAAATGAACAATTGTTCATTTGTTCATATCTATATAAATGAACATTTGGTCAATTATCAAATGTACAAAGAATTTTCATATGAATATTTGTACGAATATTCTCGTACGAAAATCGATGCCTGTATGGCCAACATAAGACATTTAGAAGCAGCATCATGCTTTAACACCAGTCATGATGGGGTTAAAAAAAAACACAAATGCTAGCGCTTTATAGTACAAACAAAGGAGGTTAACTTATACTGTGAAAAGTGAAAGTAATACTAATATACTGTATGTATAATACACTGTGTGTATATATATATATATATATATATATATATATATATATAAATCAATATACCCAGAAGTAGGATATACAGGGTATTTTATATGAAGGCTGGTGGTAGTGGAGGGGATTTAAATCTTTTATGTAAGTAGTACTAGAGGATGAGACTTTTTTGCATAGATATCATCATTTTAAATATGATGCACAATACTTTCACTTTAAATGTAATTGTAATGCCTTATATTACCTCCAGTCTATCAGCCTCCAGCTTCTCTGGGTTCAGATGCTGATCTTCCCTGCACAGAGGCCTTAAAGTAAACTTTTTTTTTTTAAACAACAAATTTGTCAGACTCGCCTGCTCTGCGCAATTGCTCTGCACAGAGCAGCTCTGATCTCTTTTGGGGTCCCCCACCAGCGCGTCAAGCTCCTCCTGCCTTCAGCGTGCCCCTACAGCAAGCCCCAAAGTATAGTATACAGTGCCCCTAGAGCAAGGAAAAAAAACCTGCCTTTAGAATCACATTAGAGGGATAGTTCACCTTTACCAAAAAGCTGCCTATGCGGATAAGGGGTGTCTGTAGATAAAAATAAACTGTGCAGTTCTCATTAAAGTTGAAAAATGCTCTTATTATACATGTAGGTTATTTACATAGCTCTTGAAGCCTGACTGGAAAACTACCAGGGTGTTGCTAGGTGCTGCCTAATCATTACTGCTCACCTCCACCAGCACAGGAGTGAGCTCTCAGACGCTGAACATGTGCGGGGCTTTGATTCAGAGAAAAAGCTCACTCCTGTGATGACCAGGCCTCACTACGCAACATCCTACCAACTTCCTGGGAGTATTCCAGTCCGGCTTCATGAGGTACATAAATGGCCTACACCTATAGCAAGAACATTATTCAATTTTAGTCAGAGACACAGTTTGTTAGTATAGACAGACACCCCTTATCTACATATGTAGGATTCTGGTAAAGGTGAACCAAAACTTGAAATCACTTCCTGCTCAGGACTACAAGCCTCCCAAGGCATTACTCCTCACATGTTCACAAGTTCTCAGGCACTTATTAAAATGTATGGATGGTGTACTGAACTGTATGTGTGCTGCACTGTGTATACTGACATTTATGGAGTGTGTACTGAGCTGTATGTGTGCTGCACTGTGTAAACTGACATGTATGAGCAATGTACTGAGCTGAATGTGTGCTGCACTGTAATTTTCAGATATGTAAACAATTAATGCATTCTGTATGCAGGGCAACTAACTGGCTGACAAACTAATCAATTATGAAAATAGTTGACAACTATTTTCATAATCTATTATAATCGTTATGTTGATTAATTGCTTCAGCCCTAACTTTAAGCAATCAAATGTCATTCTGTTAGGGTTTATAGCTACTTCAAAGTAGACCTTCATCCAATATTCTTTTATTTTCAATAGAGAGAGGAAGAGTTAATAACCCTATTCAGTTTTAATAACTTTCTCTGTTAAAGAGACTTCAAAGCAAAGCATAGACAACAAAAAAAATAAACTGACAGGGGTTCCACAACTGTTGGCTAGAGTTTAAAAAACTAACCATAAATCACTCATTTGCAAGTCACATCTAACAGATGCCTGCAAATGGCAAAGCTGCAATGTTTGCAGCATGCAAACGTGACATGTCCCAAATCTGTCAGTTGCTATTCTTGAAACCTACCTTGATATACAGTTGCAAGAAAAAGTATGTGAACCCTTTGGGATTATGTGGAGTTTTGCATGAATTGGGCATAAAATGTGCTCTGAACGTCATCTAAGTCACAACAATAGAAGAACACAGTCTGCTGAACATAATACTACACAAACATTACATGTTGCCATGGTTTAATTGCACATAACATGTAAACATTCACAGTGCAGGGAGGAAAAAGTATGTGAACCTTTGGACTTAATAACTGGTTGACCCTCCTTTGGCAGCAATAACCTCAACCAAACGTTTCCTGTAGTTGCAGATCAGACCTGCACAACGATCTGGAGTAATTTTGGACCACTCCTCTTCACAAAACTGTTTCAGTGTAGCAATATTCTTGGGATGTCTGGTGTGAATCGCTCTCTTAAGGTCATGCCACAGCATTTCAATCGGGTTGAGGTCAGGACTCTGACTGGGCCACTCCAGAAGGCGTATTCTGTGCTGTTGTAGCCATTGTTTTGTTGAATGACTTGTATGCTTTAGGTCATTGTCGTGTTGCATCACCCATCCTCTGCGGAGCTTCAGTTGGCGGACAGATGGTCGTACGTTTTCCTGCAAAATGTCTTGATAAACTCTGGAATTCATTTTCCCATCAATGACAACAATCCGTCCAGGCCCTGAGGCAGCAAAGCAGCCCCAAACCATGATGCTCCCTCTGCCATGTTTTACAGTGGGGATGAGGTTTTAATGTTGGTGTGCTGTGCCTTTTTTTCTCCACACAGTGTTGTGTGTTCTTCCCAAACAACTCAATCTTGGTTTCATCTGTCCACAGTATATTTTGCCAGTAGTGCTGTGGAACATCCAGGTGCTCTTTTGCAAACTTCAAACGTGCTGCCATATTCTTTTTGGACAGCAATGGCTTCCTCCGTGGTGTCCTCCCATGTACTCCATTCTTGTTTAATGTTTTCCTTATTGTAGATGTGTCAACAAAAATGTTAGCATGTGCCAGAGATTTCTGTAGGTCTTTAGCTGACACTCTGGGATTCTTCTTTACCTCATGCAGCATTCTGCGCTGTGCTCTTGCAGTCATTTTTACAGGACGACCACGCCTAGGGAGAGTAGCAACAGTGCTAAACTTTCTCCATTTGTAGACAGTCTGTCTTACCGTGGACACATGAACATCAAGGCTCAAGGAGATACTTTTGTAACCCTTTCCAGCTTCATGCAAGTCAACAATTCTTGATCGTAGGTCTTCTGAGAGCTCTTTTCTGCGAGGCATGGTTCACATCAGACAGTGCTTCCTGAAACCAGTAAACCCAAAACAGGTGTGTGTTTTTTAAGGGCAGGACAGCTGTCGGCAACACATCCAATATCATCACACTGATTGGAGTCAAGGTTGGCTCACTCCTGGCTCCAATTAGCTCTGGGAGAAGTCATTAAGCTAGGGCCTCACATACTTTTTCCTCCCTGCATTGTGAATGTTTACATGTTATGTGCAATTAAACCATGGCAACATCTAATGTTTGTGTAGTATTATGTTCAACAGACTGTGTTCTTCTATTGTTGTGACTTAGATGACGTTCAGAGCACATTTTATGCCCAATTCATGCAAAACTCCAAGTAATCCCAAAGGGTTCACATACTTTTTCTTGCAACTGTATATTTTAGAGTATGAAGATAATCTTATTTCACAGGAAATTTACAATTTTCATTTTATGTTATGAGGCGCAACAAAACTGTTAGGTTTCATGCACACTGTGCTCCTTTGGATGCCTTACAGGAGAAAAGCAGATTAAAAAACAGGCAAAAGAAGCATTTGTCACAAGCATTTATATGCGTTCACATGTCTGGTGTTAATGCACTTTGTAGGCCAGAATGTTAAAGTGTTACTAAACCCAGGACCCTGCATTCACTATATCTTCTCTCTCATAGTGCATACAACATGCAAATGGAATTATTATAGTAACTATAAACTGCTAAATACCTTTTCTCATCAGCAGTCAGAGCAGTCTTGTGACTTCCATCAGTGTTCAGCAGAGCACGGGTTAAAGCTTGCAGGAGGAATTTTATTTCTGATCTAGGAGGATGCGCTGATCACATGCACTCTCCCAAGAACAAAAAACCTCTCTAGCAATGCATACCAAACCGAACATGTGCACAGTGTCTACACACGCTATGACTTATCATGAGATAAGAGGGGGACACTTGAAGAAGGGGAAGATCAGAGAAGTCAGGCTCAAACAGCCTTTTTACACAATGCAGAGAATTAACCCCTTAGGTTCCACAATGAGTATAACAAGCATGCTTTACTGCATATACAGACTGATTTTACTGCTGTGTGTTTAGTAGCACTTTAATTTATTCTGGATATTAAAGTGCACTAATGTACGTACATGTGTGCGTTTATGCATGTTTTTATCTGATCAAGTGCAAGTGAAGGGTGTTTTTTCTGTTTCTACATGCTCCTGCATGTCTGCATGGACACATCAGCTAATACTGAGGGGTGGTTTTTTTTTCTTCTATTTCTGTAGTTCATAAACACTTACAGTGATACATAAAAGAACCTGCGATTATGTATAGTTGTACAAACTTGGTATGTTATCATACATGTTATTTTAAAATTTGAAGTATTTTTAATGCAGTCATATGTGAATATAACAACATGCAGAATACATTTTCTCTTTCTAACACTGCAGACTGGAATGATACCAACTGGCGAAAAGTATTCATGCTATCAATATTCAAAAAAATGCCAAGGTATACAATATATCTGGAAACTACAGACCAGTCAATCTAAAACTAGATTCACGTCTCTGCAGGTGATTGCAGCTGTGGGACCACACTGGTTCCCGTATCCGCAACAACCTACACAGAAAAACGTAAGCGATGTGTGCGGGTGCAGTTACTCCTAACGACAGGCCGCATGCACTGGAAATCGTTCCCGAACTGGACATGTGGTCCACTGCACTTGTGATTCTAGTGTGGGCCGCAATTCCAGAAATGGAACAGGGACCTTTTTCCTGCATTTAAGGAGACATGGCAGCCCATTCAAATGAATTTGCTGCCGTGCCTGCGCAAAACACGGCTCTCAGATCCGCATCAGTGTGAACCAAGCCTAACACACTAATAAGTAAACTACTGGATGAATGGTAAGGGCCCATATACAGTATCTAAGATTTTTCCAGTGAAAATAGTATCATTAGAAGTAACCAACATGTATTTATGAAAGACCAACTTTTTAACAGTCTCAGGGGAGGTGAGCTATAATTTGAATAGAGGAAGACCTGTGGATGTAGTAGTGTATCTATATTTTGCTAAGGCATTTTATAAAGTACCCTACAATTAATTTACAAATTATGGTCTGCTGGCCTTTATGAAACTGTATGAGCCTGGAGAGAAAATTGGTTACTGGAATGTGTCCAGAGAGTAGTGGTTAATGGCATATTTTCTTAATGGTCTAAAATTGTGAGCAGTGTCAGGGACGGGGATTGCCCTGGGCACTGGTATCATGTGAGGTGTGGGAGGCAAGTACAGTTTATGATTTCGGTAATATCCTTGATCTTGTCTTCTCCAACCGCTGCGCTCCCCACAACCTCACTAACACCCCCTTCCCTCTCTCTGACCACAACCTGATTACCTTCTCTATCTCCTTGTCCTCCAACGCCTACCCCTCCAAATGTCACACTACTACCAGCCGAAACCTCCGCAACCTTAACCCTGCCCCCCTCCACTCTGCAGCTGATAAACTCCACGACAGCATCCTCCCCATGTCCTGCCCCGACTTGGCTATGACTGCCTACAACAACGTGCTGTCAGCAGCCCTTGACTCACTAGCGCCTTTAACCACACGCAACATCAGACCCCGACCGCTCCAGCCCTGGCAGACTGGTCACACCAAAACCCTCAAACGACACAGTCGTGCCCTGGAGCGACTATGGCGCAAAACCAAATCCCAACAAGCCTTCACCCGCTACAAATCTGCCTTCCACATCTACACCTCCTCCCTCCACGCAGCCAAAAAAGCCTACTTCCTGACCCTCATCAAGGCCCTCTCCTCCAATCCTCGCCGACTCTTCTCCACCTTCAACTCTCTACTCTCGCCACCCCCATCTCCACCCAGCACCTCACTCGCTGCCCTTGAGATTGCCAATCACTTCAAAAACAAGATTGACACAATTCGCAAGGCTGTGCTTCCCCCTAGCACTCCTGGACCAGAACTGTCAGACTGGAAATGTACAGAGTTTCTTTTACCGAAGATTGTATTAAGCATGTTGAAAGAAAATGACAAACCATGAAAAATTGTATGATAAAAAGCGACATCAGAGAATAGAGAATAGGGAAACCTCATACAAAAACACACACCCAGGGGTCTAGATAACACTGTGTAAAACAGAGGGCCGCAAGTCCCACAATCACATCCTGAAATATAAAAGCTACATTCAAGAAAGACAGCAAAAAAAAAAAAAAACACAAAGAGAGCTTTGCCCTCTTGAGGCAATATTATCCCTGAGAATCATAGATTTGTTAGATAACAACAACAGATGATAGGCAATTGGTCTAATGTAAATAAACCATAGGAATGAAGAAAAAAAAAGAGTCAAGTAAATCCAGAGAGGGCCAAGGGGTCAAAAACCCCTGACCCCCCAATCCAGAAAAACAAAAAAGAAGGAAAAGAACAGAGAGAAGGGAGCCGGGAGACACAATCCCCACATAGGGAAATTGAAGAGGCAAAACCCAACACATCATAAATTAGTGAGCTTCGTGGTAAAATGAGAAACCTGATGGTAGTCCACCTGAGGTTGCCAGACCGAGAGAAACTTATCATGTTAATCCTCAAACGCTGCCGTCAATTTTTTTGTTGATAAAGAAGCCTTGGATCCTGGACCTGACCTCCTCAAATTGTAAAGTGTGGGACTTCCAAGAGCTAGCAATATTCTTCTTAGTAGCCATAAAAAAAGAAATTGACCAGTGAGCAGGGTCTGCGACGTAAGCCACGAAGTGGCTTAAAAAATAAGGCTTCAATAGGGTCTTTTTTAACCCTTTCCCGCCGGTGCCTCCCGGCCCTTTAAGAGTTTCAGAAGCTGGGAGGCAGGACGGGCGGGGTTTAGGGATCATGTGATCGCCGTGACGGCGGTCACATGATCAGGAAAGGTCCCGATTGAAAGAGCAGACCGGGACCTTTCCGCGAGTACCGGACATGTGTGCTGGGAGAACACAGGGTGCGCGCTCTCAGCACATATGTTTTTTGTTAATTGCATGCAGATGTGCGGCCGCTCGGTGTCTAGGCCCAGACGCCGGGAGGCCCCACATTTGTGTGCAGCCGGCGTGAAGAGGTTAAGGTTAATGGACGTAACGCAATAAATAAGATTATAAACCCTAGTCCACAAGTGGCGGCCCACTGGACGGGTCCACCAAATGTAGAGCATTGTACCCTCTAGAAAGTAGCCCCGAAAACACAGAGTCATAATCTGGTATAAATTTAGCTAGTCGAGATGGGGTAAAATACCATCTCGAAATTACTTTATAGGAGTTCTCTAATGCCGGTATGTTATGAGAGCATCGGGAAACCCCTTGCCACATAGACCCCCAATCCTCAGCAGAAATTTCCATCTGAAGCTCCACATTCCATTGCACACAATAAGCAGGTAGAGGTTCAGCCACTTGGTTTTGGATTGATAAATAAATTTGAGAAAGGGCACCTCTAGTGGAAGCCAATGCCTTAAAAAGCGATTCAGTACCAGAAAAGGTGCAGGGAGAATCTCATCTATGAATCAAAGGTGCAACAAAATGACGTAATTGCAAATAACGAAATAACTCCGAGGAAGGAATAGCATGACTCTCTCGAAGCTGAGCAAACATACGCATACCCCGGCCCACAACTAATGAGTGAATCGTCAAAAAACCATGAGTTTTCCACCATTGAAAGGCCATCTTATCAGAGTCCCCCGGGGGAAAAAAGCGTACAGTCGAATTGTAAAAGAGGTAAATGCAGGGAAAGTAGACCCACCGAATACTTACAGGAGTCCCAAATTTTCAAAGAATGAGCCAGGACAGGATTCAAAAGTTTAGGACGCGAGGACGGAGGAATCCAAGGCAAGGCAGAAGGCAAAAGGGATGTGTGTCCAAAGTACCTATCAAAGCCCACAAGGGTAAGTCCCTGACAGAAAAAAGCTGAATAAGAGGAGTAACAAGAGGGCTGCAATATAGTAGTGAGGAACGTTCGGGAGACCACGACCCCCCCCGAATACGTGGGCGGTAAAGCAACTGTTTAGACAAACGGGGATGCCCCGAAGCCCATACAAACCGCAAAATTTGACATTGCAAAATACTGGGTATATGAGGTGGAATCCGAACAGGAAGCAATCAAAAAGGATAAAGTATCTTGGGAAGGTAAGTCATTTTAATCGCTTGAGCCCTACCAAACGAGGATATGATCATGGACTGCAAAGAAGAGAGCAACTGGGTTAGCTGAGAAAGCAGAGTAGGAATATTTGCCTGATACAACAAATCATAAGAAGGTATAAGTTTAACTCCCAAATACAGACAAGGAAGAGAGGAGGTCCATTGAAACGGAAATTGGGATTGAAGGTGTGTCATAAGCAGTTGATGAAGGGAAATGTTCATAGCAACTGACTTAGTAGCACTCACATGTAAACCCTGAGAGATGAGCAAAATCAGTCAGAAGCGACAAGAGGATAGGGAGAGAAACAAATGGAGATGAGAGATACATATAATATCGTCTGCAAAAAGGGCAATTTTATGATGCAATCCCACCAACTCGAGACCCAAAAGACCTGTGTGGACGGGGGGTTGATCTTTTTATCTTTTTCCATAAGGAAAGGGATTATGTGTATTATTAGAGGTTCACCTACTCCACTTTTTGTAGCACTTTAGTTCATTCAAGTGGATTTGCACTTTATAGGTCCACTACACTTTTATGTATTTTATTTGTTGCTGTTTATTTGTATTCTATATGTCATTTATCTTTTTAGTACTAGCGCTTCACCAGTGTTTATATTATGTGGAGACCAAGTCTTCTGAACGGAAAGGTGGTCCGGAACTCCACCTAAGTCCAGCAGGCTGGTATCCTTTATCAGGACATTCCAGTGCATAGGAAGAAACTATTTTACCATCTACAACATTCCTAAGTAAATCGACTTGTCCAGAGGCCTCCCGCTGGGGTTTAATGACATTTTGGAAACCAATTACTGCGTCCTCCTGTCCAATATCCTCAAGACATTTTGTGGAGGGGCTTGGAATGAAACTAGACAAAAGGAATGGCCTTGAAGAAGACTAACTTCATCCCCAGAACACTCACGTAAAAAAAAAAATTGAGGGATTTGTCAATCTTTCTTACGAGAGATCCACTAATAAGATTAAGATGTTTGTCCAGAGGAAGGATTGCTCTTGCCTGGATGGTGGTCAGAATCAGGCCAATATATTTCAACCTTTGGATTGGGGTAGAATTCTATGGATTTTGAACCCAATCAAACCTTTCCAGAGAGTGCACTGTGTAACATCCATTAGTCTCCAAAAGAGAAGTGGACTGATCTCTCAGGGGTAAGTCATCTAGGTAACCTATAATAAAAATACCCCAGGAACAAAGAAACCACTAAAAACAGAGTCAGGATCTTAAAAAAACACAGGGGGCTATGGACAGGGTGAATAGCAGAGCCACAAACTGTAAGTGGCAGTTCTCCACAGCAAAGAGCAAACCAGTGGAAATAATGAAATGTGTAGGCAAGCATTTTTGATATTCACTGACTCCTTGCTGGAGATAGGTTTTTAAACCGTAGACTCTGCTTTCTTTTTAAGCATTAATAAGTGTACTTTTACCCAGAGTAACCTTCTGGATATAACCACCCACGCCTTAAAGCTTTGACATACACCAATAGCCACTAGCTGGTTGCCAGGCTGACCCAAACAGGGAAAGGAAGCTTTAAATAATAAGTAATAAGGAACCTTTGCTGAAAAAACAGTGGTCCAAGTAAGCTGAGCGAACAATATACCAATAAGCCATACAGGAGGTTGTGTGGCCATTGAAATATTTGCTGCGACCAGTAGTCCCACAAAAAAGCGTTGCTGTGACCTGTCCCACTCCAATGGAGTTTCAGCTGCGCCCTGTAGTCAAAAAAGAAGCCTCTGCCGTGACCTGTATATCCACCAGCAGAAGATCCACTGCAACCTGTAATCCCCATCACTACAGGGTACAACCCCCAACCTTCATGACATCACTGGTTATACTGCGCATGTTTACACACAGCTTAGCAGTCTAGAGCACATGAGTCAAACACAAGTCTTGTGGGCCGAATTCGGCCCTCCAGGACATATCATGTGGCCCTCACACCTCTCCTGCAGCTGTGCATCCACTACCCCAGCAGTCAGCAGCATGAAGAAGGAAAGAACTTTTCCTACAGATCCTGCGCCTCTGTGTACAGCTGCAGCACTCCCTTGTCTCCGCCTCCCTGGTCTCAGCTTTCAGCAGACTCCATAAGCTGACTATAGCCCTCCTCCGGACCTCCTCTAGATCTTGCACTTTCTGCTTCCCAGCTCCACCCCCAGCTTCACGGAAGAAGCACAAGGTAAGGGGGGTGCATTGTGATATAAGGGAGGATGGGGGGCTCTTGATACAACCGGCCCTTTGAGGACAACTATAATGCTTATGTGGCCCACAATGAAATTGAGTTTGACAACCCTGGTCTAGAGGGAAAACAGGGGCGGTAGGACTCTCTCTGCCCCTTGAATTTGCAATGGTGGATTTTGAAGCGGGGGCCCTTTGTGAGTACCCAACGAAAAAAAAAACTGGAATCTGTTTGATAGAAGCAATAGCTTATAGATTCACTTTAATGTCTCTGTCTATGTCAAGGCAATGTAGAGAAATTTCCTTTCAGTACCTATGAGCAGGGCACAAGCATGAAGAAAGGTTGGTCTAGACCAGGCATGGACAACTACAAGTCCCATCATGCCCCTGCCTCTGGAAGTCATGTTTGTAAGTGTTAGTCTTGCAATGCTGCATGGGAAATGTGGTTCCACAACAGCTGGAGGACAGCAGTGGCTCACCACTGATATAGGGAGTAAAAAAACCTTGTTACACTAAGTATGAACAAAGGCTCTTTATAAGAAAGGACTGCTAGTTCAGAGACATGTCTGACAAATGTGACGGATCAGAAAGGCTACTTTAATGGCATGAATTTCTAAGGGAATACTGATGGGTTCACAGTGTGGTTTCTGCAAGGCAGAGAGAACCAAGTTAAGGTCTGAAGGAAGCACAAGGCGCTGGAAAGGTGTCCTGATGTAAGAAACGCCTTGAATAAAGGTTTTAATATGGAATTAGAGGCCAAAGGACTTTGGAAAAGGACAGATACTGTAAATCTGAAACTTGATCCTTCAGGGTGTTAGATTCTGGTCAAGATCTGTTTGTAGGAAGGCTAGAATGAGAGGGATTAAAATGCCTATGCTCACATCAGGCAAAATAAGATTATTAGGTACAATATTAAATCTTCCTGGAAGTAGCTTTTCTTGCTTTTTTAATAAAACAGGAATCACAAGCTCAGAAAACCTTCCATCCATTAGGACCTGGACTGCAACAGTCATTCTGTTAAAACCTGAGACTGTAAAGCTGGTGGAATAGAGGACCCTTGAGATAGCAGATCTACACTGTTTGGAAGAGGCCTTGGAACATTTGAACGACATCTGAGGTTGTCTATTAACTAGGTTCTTCTTGGTCAGTTAGGTGCCAAAAAAAATCACTGTCTACCGCTCTTGCTCTATTTTGTGGCGCAGGACAGACAGAATGCTCAGTGAAAGGAAGGCATAGATCCACTTCACTAGAATCTAAGCATGTCCAAGTGTCAAGTCTTTCGAGTCAATTTAGAGTACCAGATTGCTGACTGCCTTTCGCCTTGGTCCAGTCGAGCAGATAAGTAAATATCCTATGGGAAGATTTACCCCCTTCATGACCAAGCCATATTTTGCTATACGGCGCTGTGTTACTTTACATGACAATTGCAACTGTACATGTACATGCAACTGTACACAAATTAAAATAATGTGATCACCACTGTTTTGTTTATATTTTTGTGCCAAGAAAGAGACCACAGATAAAAAAAAAAAATGTTTTACCTTTTCTGATATAAAACACATCCAATTAAAAAATGTTAAAAAAAAAAAAATTAAATTCCTTCATACATACAAATTATATATATATATAAAATTATTTATTTTAAAACTGTCCATTTTGGTTTCTGTTTTTGGCCAAGTGCATTATGAATTTTCGGTTGTGGCACCAGAATTTTCATTTCGATGCACCACTACTTTGTACCTCTGTGATTCTGACAAAATGAATTAAAAACACACACACACAAACACACATATACAGTCAGGTCAATAAATATTGGGACATCGACACAATTCTAACATGTTTGGCTCTATACACCACCACAATGGATTTAAAATGAAACAAACAAGATGTGCTTTAACTAAAGACTGTCAGCTTTAATTTGAGGGTATATACATCCAAATCAGGTGAACGGTGTAGGAATTACAACAGTTTGCATATAAGCCTCCCACTTGTTAAGGGACCAAAAGTAATGGGACAAAATAATAATCATAAATCAAACTTTCACTTTTTAATACTTGGTTGCAAATCCTTTGCAGTCAATTACAGCCTGAAGTCTGGAACGCATAGACATCACCAGACGCTGGGTTTCATCCCTGGTGATGCTCTGCCAGGCCTTTACTGCAACTGTCTTCAGTTCCTGCTTGTTCTTGGGGCATTTTCCCTTCAGTTTTGTCTTCAGCAAGTGAAATGCATGCTCAATTGGATTCAGGTCAGGTGATTGACTTGGCCATTGCATAACATTCCACTTCTTTCCCTTAAAAAACTCTTTGGTTGCTTTTGCAGAATACTGAGTCATTGTCCATCTGCACTGTGAAGCGGCGTCCAATGAGTTCTGAAGCATTTGGCTGAATATGAGCAGATAATACTGCCCAAAACACTTCAGAATTCATCCTGCTGCTTCTGGCAGCAGTCACATCATCAATAAATACGAGAGAACCAGTTCCATTGGCAGCCATACATGCCCACGCCATGACACTACCACCACCATTTAATCAATCAAATTCCTTTTTTGTACTCCCACAAAAAGTCACACTTTCTCCCTAGAAAGTATACAATCTCACATAACCTTTTTGTGATAACCATAAATTAAATATAATACATTCATATAATCAAAACTAAAGAAAAAATAAAAATAAAATAAAAATCTATAAAAATATGTGAATTATGTCCAAAAAAAATTTTTTTTTAAATAGCAATTGTGTCCAATGTCCAAATCCCAATTTTCCACCTTGATGCAGTTAGAAGGAAATCAATCCTAGATATTCTGAAATACCTCAAAATAAAAGAAAAGAAAAACCATAGTGCATTATCTTTTACATATATAACACTCCACTCAGTGCTCAACACAACAATCACTCTTAAATTGTGCAAAAAAAAAAAAAAAAAAACTTATACAAATACTCTTTTAATTTATATAAAATTCAAACCCAAAAAGTGAAAACTCTGTGATCACTATATAACCTTACACTTTGTGATCAACCACTTCAATTCCAAAAAAACACTCTGTGCACAACCCCTAGTGAATAGTGATACTAGGATACTAGGTACTAGTACCCTTTTTTATTCCAGCCACAAATGATACCAGGTACTATTACCCTCTTATAGTTGTTTTCAGGCATGGGCTATCAAAAGTACTCCTTCCTTTCCAATGCTTTACTTCAGGGGCAATCCTCCAATATCCTCATGAAAATAAACAGGCTCTTAGGCAGAATCCATATTAAAGGAACAAATTTAATCCAAACTTACATAAAAGAAAGCAGAATCCGGCTCTCAGCATTACTCCTTCAATGGCTTTTTACAAACATTTTAGTAAACCACATGTACACCACCAAAAAGATGGCTGCGGCGACACTTCCGGTTTGGCGTGCATCTTGACGTCACTCCCCTACCGCGTTTCGTCACTTCCGGACTGCATCACACGCCAAACCGGAAGTGCCGCCGCGGCCATCTTTTTGGTGGTGTACATGTGGTTTACTAAAATGTGTTATATATGTAAAAGATAATGCACTATGGTTTTTCTTTTCTTTTGAGGTATTTCAGAATATCTAGGATTGTTTTCCTTCTAACTGCATCAAGGTGGAAAATTGGGATTTGGACATTGGACACAATTACTATTTTAAAAAAAAAATTTTTTTGGACACAATTCACATATTTTTATAGATTTTTATTTTATTTTTTTCTTTAGTTTTGATTATATGAATTTATTATATTTAATTTATGGTTATCACAAAAAGGTTATGTGAGACTACCACCACCATGATTCACTGATGAGGTGGTATGCTTAGGATCATGAGCAGTTCCTTTCCTTCTTCATTCTCTTCTCTTCCCATCACTCTGGTACAAGTTGATCTTGGTCTTATCTGTCCATAGGATGTTGTTCCAGAACTGTGAAGGCTTTTTTAGATGTCGTTTGGCAAACTCTAATCTGGCCTTCCTGTTTTTCAGGCTCACCAATGGTTTACATCTTGTGGTGAACCCTCTGTATTCACTCTGGTGAAGTCTTCTCTTGATTGTTGACTTTGACACGCATACACCTACCTCCTGGAGAGTGTTCTTGATCTGGCCAACTGTTGTGAAGGGTGTTTTCTTCACCAGGGAAAGAATTCTTCAGTCATCCACCTGACTGTATATACATATACTGTTCTGCCCATATTGTTGAAAATAAATGTATGTAATGGATTATACTGCAATGTTATGTTATGTTGCTGCCATCTAGTGGTCAGAGTTAGTTATGCCTAGTTATATCAGGATTTGTCAGGAAGTGGTAATTTTCACAGAGGCAATAACCTCCAACCTGGAAGTTCCTGTCCTCCATTTCGTGACTGCTTCTGAAACTAGCAAGCATACAGTGAAGCTCCAAGCTATTCCTGGACTTATGGTGGAATTGTCCGTGAGTACACTCACTGGTAGGATGAAGCTGTTCTATAATGTTTAATGTACTGACACGTTTTGTTTGTATTTATGTTGTAGTTTTACAAAGTTATTCAGAACAAAGAATACATACAGATCTGATGTCTCACGTTTCTTGACTTCTGAATTATTGTTAGACTGTCTGACTAGTGTTATACAACAGTTCAATAACGAGAAGCAGATCATATACCGTGCTCCACAAACGATTACATCCCTTTTGAAAAAGTAAGATTTTAACCGCTTTCCCGCCACCTTATAGCAGAAATATTGCTACAGGGCGAAAGGGGTGCGCAAAACCACGTATATATACATGAGTTTGCATTTCCGGGTAGGGTCCCGGCCGGTGATTGCTCGCTGGCACCCAGTGATTGCAGAGCATCTCCGGTGGGGGGGAGAACTGTTTGTAACCAAAATAGTTCTCCCTGTCAGCTCGGACACACTGCTTTGGATGGCTGTGCATCCAAAGCAGTGTGCTTACAGTGACGCACACGGACGCAGCACTATGTAAAAAAGCACACAGTTAACGCTTTGATCGCCCCTCATGTTAACCCCTTCCTGCCCAGTGCAATTACTACAGTGTCAGTACTTTTTTTTTTTTAGCACTGATCACTGTATTGGTGTCACTGGGGATGTCAGTGACACCAAGTCAGTTCCCCCCCAGTGTCAGAATGCCTTCCACAGTTTCACTATAAGTCGCTGATCGCCGCCATTACTAGTAAATATTTAAAAAAAAAATCACAGTAAATATAGCACCATTTGTAAACGCTATAACCTTCACGTAAACCAAATAATGTACGCGTATTGGGATTTGTTTTTAGCAAAGACATGTAGCAGAATACATTTTGGCCAAAATTTATGACGAAATTAGATTTTTTAAATTTTTTTACTGGACATTTTTAGTAATCAAAAAATCACAATATTGTTTATTTTCTCAAAATTGTCAGTCTTTTTTTTTATAGCGCAAAAGAATAAAAAACGCACAGGAGATCAAATACCACAGAAAGAAAGCTCAATTCGTGGGAATAAAAAGATGCAAATTTTATTTGTGTGCAGTGTTGCATAACCGCGCAATTGTCAATTAAAATGAAAAAAAAACCGGCCTGGTCAGGAGGGGGGGGGGGGGGGGGGGGGGTAAATCCTCAGAAGGGCAAGTGGTTAAAAGTCCCGCTCCCCACTGAAAGACATTCCCTAAATAAACGAATTTTGCATTGGTACATGTCCTTCATGGCAGTGCTCACTTATTCATGCCTTCTAACAAAAGTTTGCAAGCTGGCCTTGAAAAAGCCAGAAAAATATAACAAGATTTGTCCATCGTAGACTTCAACACTATCATCTTTATGTCTGCTATGTACCTATATTTTTTCACTTGGTACATCATTTTAACAGCTATAGCCTTCTGGATGCTTCTGTTACAGTGTCTCAACCTGTACAAGGTACAGAGGCAACTTAATTGCACATCCCACCTTGATTTTGGATGATTATGATTGGCTTTCATAGTGATCACATAATCAAAAACCATGTTGATTAGTTCTGGATGTGTATTATTTGACCAGGCAGCTGTGGACAATGCAAAGGGAAAACTCAAAGGTGAGTGAGAATACCTATGATATGAGAAGACAATGAAAAGTCTAACAGATTCTGCTCATAAACAATGCCAATTTAAGGGAGAGTTGACCATCAGCTTATGAATGTTTCAAAACTTAGCACGTACCATTTGAAGATCTCGATGCACAAGTTGTTGCAGAGCATGCGTAAAGGCAGATGTGCTATCTTCTACTTTTATTCTAAAAGACAAAATAAAGCTAAAATGTATAAGAATACAACATAACAGCTTGAATAACACCAATAAAAGTATTTAAAACAAAGAACAAAAATGAAATATATTCCAAATTACCAGTCCTTCGACATAGTGGCTGGATCACCAGGTGAAAATAAACAAAAAACAAAAAAAGGAGACTGTAGGCACTAACACACTTTTTGTGTTAGGTTGACAACATTCACTTACTGTATTCTGTTTAACCACTTGCCCTCTGAAGGATTTATGCCGCTTAATGACCAGGCCTCTTTTTGCTACTCGGCGCTGCACTAATTCAACTGATAATTGCGCGGTCATGCAATGCTGTTCCCAAACAAAATTTATGTCCTTTTTTTCCACACAAATAGAGCTTTCTTTTGGTGGTATTTGATCACCTCTGCTCTTTTTATTTTTCGGGCTATAAACAAGATTGTACAAATGTCTAAATAGTGGCATGCGTGAATAAAAATTGTCTACGTATAAGTGGTACCCCATATGGAAAAAGGATGACACACAATCCCAAACTATCTTGCCACTGCTCTCCATGTAGTCTGGGCATCCGTTGGGCTCCACATGACTATCTTTTCCCTCGTAAATTTGAAAATTATATGTATAGCCTGTTGCCCTCTCACAGGTCTTCTACATCTTGACCCCATATCTGGCACGCTCGCTGGGGAGAAATTGTTTGAATGCAAGGCGGCCAGAAAAATGAATGAGGGACTCATCAATGCAGATTTATGCTGGGGAGTATAGACATATGCAAATTTTTGGTTAAGGTGATTTACGAGGGGCTGAATTTTGTGGAGCGGGACAAATTCAGGGTCCCCTCGAGGACAACAGAGTGTATTGTCGTTGAAATACATAAAACACGTTATACTCTCATATCTATGCCTGGCCAGGGCAGCAGAGAACACGGACATATGAAGAATCGGGTCGCAATTCATTTTTTTCAGTAATGCCCATGTTGAGGGTTAGGCCCCAAAAAAATATAAATTCGGAAACCAAAATGAGTTTCCATGTGAATGGTCTGGAAAGGTTTGAATTTGGGTTGGCGGCGATAAATTGTTGTACGTATAAAATGCTTTGATCCACAATCAATGCATACAGATTTTCCGTGAAAAACAGCTCCAAAAAAATCAAGGGGAGGAGTTAAATTTGCTAATTCCACCTGAATTCCGGGTTGGGCAGTGAATGGAGGAAGTACGGGTGTGGGCTGCCAATCGGGATTTGCAAGCAAATCCGGAAGGATACTAGGGGCTCTACGGGCCTGTGTGTGAATTCTTGGTGGTTGCGGGACAATACTTGTGCTCACCACCGCACCGGCTTGTACTGGACTTATGGGACTCACCACGTCGGCAAGTGATACTGCAGTGCTGGTATTATTATTATTATTCAGGATTTATACAGCGCAAACAGTTTGCTCAGCGCTTTACAATATAAAGGGAGACAATACAGTAACAATACAGTTCAATACAAGAGGGTTAGAAGGGACCTGCCCCTTGGAGCTTACAATCAAAGAGGTATGTGAAAGAACAGGATGTGCTAGGCCACTGCTGCTCGCCAGTTCACCAAAAGGTAGCGCGGCACTAGTACTGGCACTGTGCTGCATATGAGAGTCATCAAAATTTACCAACAAGTGCTAACAGAGATCAGGCCTGATTCTGCGTACAGGCTGGCAGGTGCCAGGGCTGATCCCGCTAACACTGCAATTTTGGGTACGTTATACTAATGTGAACGCTGGTATAATGCTGATCTGATCAAAGATATTGATCCGTTCAGACACTATATTAGCAATGGAGGTTAATTGTGTATGAGCGTGTTCCTGGCAATCAAGGGGTCAAATTTGATTACTGTTGTACTGACGGGCAATATGAAGCCATCTGGGAGGGGCGTGAAAACTACGGGAGTGCAAATGGCAACGCCAGATATGAGTCTATCTCATATATTAGTTTCACCTTTTAAGTTGCATTACTGAAATAAATAAACTTTTGCACGATATTCTAATTTTTCGAGTTTTGCCTGTACTTTGCAGCTTACTATAGGGGCATCCTGAATGCAAGATGAGCCAGAAGCACTGGAGAGGAAGCTAAATGGAGGACAACCAGGGCTGCTGTGTGCAAAACAATTGCACAGATTAGGTAAGTATGACAAGATTGAAGTTTAGAAAAAAAAAAGGTTTACAATTACTTTAAGTGCTCTGTGCAGGGAAGATCAGCATATGAACCCAGAGAAACTGGAGGATGATGGACTAGAAGTAATATAAGGTATTGCAACTGGATTAGCATCTTCTTTATCAATATAGAGCAGTACATCGGTGAATTCATGATACCATCTCCCCGACACCAGCAGCACTCATGCAGCCCTACAGAAGAACACTGCCACCACATTTCACTGTAGCATTTTTCTTTGTACTCCTCACCTTTGCGACACCATACAGTTATGAAGCCATAAGTCCCAAACACATTTATTTTGGTCTCACCACTTCAGAGCAGTCTTCTTTTTCAGTATGAGCCCTGGCAAATTCTAGGTGGGCTTGTTTGTGCATGGGCTTAGGAGAGGATTCCTTTGTGGATGACACCCATGCATGCCATTCCTCTGCAGTGCATGCTGTATTGTGCCACAGGAAGCAATCACCCCACTTTCTATTTCTTTAGCTAACTGCAGTGAACTTCCATGGAGATTTTCTTCAACCTTTCTCAGAAGACGCTCCTGTCGAGGTGTTGACTACCGTGGACAGCCTGGATGTCTCTGAGAAATAGTTTCAGTTCCTTTTTTCACTTTTGCTACAATATTATGACTGATAAGCAAAGCTTTGCTGATCTTCTTGTAGCCTTCACCTTTCTTGTGCAAAGAAATTAATTTATGGTATTTCTCTTCCATGTGGTGACAGCATGAAATGGGATGGGATTTTCTTTAAGTAACACCCTTTTATAATCAACTGTCTGCTAGACACCTGTTTAATGAATAGACTCACCTGTAGTTGAAATCTTGTTAAATAGGTAGGATTTTGGGGTCTAAAATATTGCTTTGCTCCTAAGACTTTCATTGGGGTATATTCATTTTTTCAATATGGTCTTGAATGAATGTTAGTAAAAATACTTTGTGTGTGCAAATTAATAATTCTTGTTTGCAATCAATGGCCCACATGTGTGGGAGTATTTTGTAGTACAGTGTCTCATTGAAAATGTTGATTCTGAAAAGAAAGTAAAGGTTTTTTGACACATTTTTTGGGGTGTACTCATTTATGCTGAGCTGTGAGAATAAGTATGTGTGTGTGTTTGTGGGTGTATAAATATATGTATTATATATATATATATATATTTATGTGATCAATTTCACTGTTCACAGCGTAAATAAACCCTTATGGTAGTGATTATGTGCTATTTTATTTTGAGTGCCATCATGACAGGTGATAAAAAAAGGCATACGGCTGCTACTAAATGTCTTAGCTGGCCATATACGTATTGCTTTTCACACGAGAATATTCAAACAAAAACTCTTTGTACATTCGCTGAATGGACGATTGTTGTTAAAAAATTTCACTTTCTTTTAACATTCAATTTTAAAATGAATGTAATTTCTGAACGAAAATCCACATATAATGTCCGAAAATTTGTTCGATCAAGAAACGTCTTGTATTTTGCTTCATTTTGTTTGAAAACGAATGCTGATTTGACCTAAAGATTAGAGAATCTAACAAACCTTCTTAAAAGTAACACTTTCAAAGTATGGCCAGCATAAGTTACAGCAGGTGCATGTAGCTTGTATCAAGCTACCTGCCTATGACATCGGAATCTGTCATGCTTACTATTATATTACAGTCCTGTCTAAAAATCTGCAAACCAGTGTTTAATTTTTTTTTTTCTTTAAATAAAAATCTTGATCTCTGAGTCTACCAGACTGAACCAGTGTATACTGTATATCTCTGCTGTTTGTTATTCTGAGAGTGGATTCGATATTTTATTCCCCAACCATGTAGCTGGTTAATTGTATTTACCACTGCATAAAGATATTCAAGAACAAAATTTACTTTTTTTAAAAAACTTTACAAATTATACACCGGGGCGTGGCTACACCACACTTTTTTTTAACTTAACTGATTAATCGACATAAAAATCGGCCAAATAATCGATTATGAAAATAATCATTAGTTGCAGCCCTAATTTCTAATGTAGTCTATTCTATAAATCCTTACATTTTGGGTTGTTCAATAATGAAGCCCATTCCTCTGCCAACCTTCTGTAGACTGTAGATCAAGTTTTCCACCGTGTCTTCACTGCGACGGCTGAAAAGTAGCAGCCAGTTTTTCAGGGGCTCTGCAGTGATCATCCTTGAATCCCGAGTATCGCGGCCCCAGTCAGCAGCTGTTGCAGGTTGACACTGACAGAAGAAAAAAAAATGTCTTAGACAGAATGAATACAAGGTGAAGAAAAAGAGGTATTCTGATTTGCCTAAAAATTCCATATCTTGAGTACAGTACAGGATACTGTACAGCAAAGTATTCATAGACCCCGAGTTACAGGCTTGTACCTTCACGGGATTGAACACTGGCAACGTTTTTAAGAACATGCCCAATGGGTGCCTCCTCTATAAACCTACCCCACTATGTGAGATTAGTGTGTAATTTCAGCTCTGCACCAATTTTTTCTGAACTCTCAGATAAGATTCATAAATTCTGCACTTTGAAAAGATGTAGAGAAGAGAAGACAGCAGATAAATAGGTACAATTTATGTAGGAGGATTTGTTTTACCTTTGTGTATCACCTGAAGCCAGTCAATTCACTGGGTCTACAGTGGGGAAAATAAATATTTGATCCCCTGCAGATTTTGTAAGTTTGCCCACTTACAAAGAAATGAAGGGTCTATAATTTTTTTATCATAGGTGTATTTTAAATAATAGAGACAGAATATCAACCAAAAATAAAAAAAAAAATAATACGTTATAAATGGAGTTGCAATTCAGTGAGTAAAATAAGTATTTGATCCCCAAGAAAAACATAACTTAGTACTTGGTGGAGAAACCCTTCTTGGCAAGCACAGAGGTAAGACGTTTCTTGTAGTTGGTTACCAGGTTTGAACACATCTCAGGAGGGATTTTGGTACGCTCTTCTTTACAGATCTTCTCTAAATCCTTAAGGTTTCTTGGCTGTTGCTTGGCAGCTCGAAGTTTCAGCTCCCTCCATAAATTTTCTATAGGATTAAGGCCTGTAGACTCGCTACGCCACTCCATGACCTTAATGTGCTTCTTCTTGAGCCACTGCTTTGTTGCCTTGGCGGTATGTTTTGGGTCATTGTCATGCTGGAAGACCCATTAACAACCCATCTTCAGTGTCCTGGCTGAGGGAAGGTTCCCATCCAAGATTTTACAATACATGGCCCCGTCCATTGGCCCATAAATGTGCCAAAGTTGGCCTGTACCTTTAGCAGAGAAACAGCCCCAAAACATAATGTTTCAACCTCCGTGATTGACTGTAGGGATGGTGATCTTTTGGTCATAGTCAGCATTTTTCTTCCACCAAACACACGAGAATCCCCACTGTATGTAAAGGTTTACAACCACATTAATGTACTCCAAGAAAAATATTTTGCAGTATGCCAAAAAAACTGGATCTTTTTGTTTACTCCCTGTAAAATCCCTTTCTAAGTTCATTGTCGGACGCATCTTCTATTCTCGACCATAGGGTTATATCGCCACCCACAGGAATATGACACTAGGCAGAAAAGGGAAACTCGGCAACGTCTCTGTGCAGAATGATATGAGCCTCCTCCCTGCATATGTAATCCAGTTATTCACAAGCAGTGTTGAAGAAAAAATTACAAGACTGGTGGAGGCTCTGTCCGTCAATGAACTCAGAGATGAGGATTTTAGGGTGTGTAACGGAAAAATCCGGTTTTCTTTTTTCGTTCATTGATGAACACAGCATCTTCTTTTCTCGACCACAGGACATTCCAAAGCAATGCCCAACAAGTGAGGGGTGGGAGAAAAATACAGGCCAACAGAAGCTCAAAAGGAACACAAGAGCCCAACCAGAACACCCCCCCCCCCAGAACAGAACAAAAATAGCTGCCTGCAAAACTTTGCGGCCAAAACACGTCTGAAGATGCCAGGACATCCTCGTCATAAAACTTAGTAAAGCTGTGCACAGACTACCAGGTAGCCACATTGCAGATTTGATGCACAGATGCCTGATGACGGAAGGCCCAGGAAGCACTCAGCGCCCGAGTAGAGTGCGCTGTTATGGTAAATGGAGGAACCTGACCTTTAAAAGGTATAGGCTTGAACCACCGTCTGTCTAATTCATCTAAAAATGGTGGCAGAGGATGCCGCCAAACCTTTCCTTGGCCCGTCTGTGATTACAAAAGGGGAATCCGATTTCCAAAATGACTCGGTAGTAGAGAGATACAACCGCATTACCCGAATCACATCCTGGGCATGCAGAGCGAATTCCTTAGGATGTGACAGACGATAACATACAGGAAGGTAAGATGATGTTCTCATTCAAATGAAAGGCAGAGACCACTTTTGGGAGAAAAGAAGGACACAGACTGAGAACCACTTATATTTGTGAACAACTAAATAAGGAGACCTGCAGAACAAGGCTGCCAACTCTGACACCCTGCAAGCAGAAGTGATAGCCACTATAAAGGCCACCTTCCAGGACAGCGAAAGCATGGGAATCTCCCTAATATTCCCAAAAGAAGGTCGCTGAAGAACAGAAAAAAACATAGTGCAGATCAAAGAGTGTGTAGGTAAGGGACGTTGAAAAAAAATGGCCAGAGCACAAACCTAGCCCTTGATGGTGCTTAACACCAAATCTTCTCAATGCCCCATTGCAGAAATGTCGATATCCTACCCAGCGAGAAGAAACGCGGATGAACACCTTCAACCCCATGCCACAAGATATAAACCTTCCAGGTTCAAGGCCATGGTTTATCTTCCTGCAAGAAGACTTTTGTGCTTTCAACATGGTAGGGATGATGGAATTGGAGAATCCTCTGTCCTTTAGAACCTGGCTTTTAATAGCTAAGCCATTAAAGCAAGTGACTGTAAAACAGGGTGGAGGATTGGTCCCTGGGATAGAAGATCTGCCCTAAGCGGCAGTCGAGAGGGGCGTCAATGGCCAAGTGCACCACATCAGCATACCAGGGGTGGCGGGGAAAATTCGGAGCCACCAGAATGACTGGAATGCCTTCAGGCCTCTATACTTCGAAACAGGTGGGGTAGAAGATTGAGAGGAGTGAACGCATATATGAGATGATACGGAGTCCATGATGTCACCAGAGCATCTTTTGAATCCGCCAAAGGATCCCTTGTCCTAGCCACAAATCTAAGCACCTTCCTGATGAACTGAGATGCTAAGAGATCCACGTCAGGAGTGTCCCAATAGAGATAAATCTGATGAAACACGTTGGGATGCAGGGTCCACTTGCCTTGGTCCAATATTTGAGAACTGAAGTAATCTGCCTGCCAATTGTCAACGCCGGGGATATGCATGAGCCAGAGTGCTGGCACATGACACTCCACCAATCTGAAGATGCAGAAGGACTCAAGCGATGCTACCACTCTTGTCCTGCCTTGGTGGTTTAAATAAGTTACCACCGTGTCATTATCCGACTGGCTCTGGACAGGGTGCTCCAAAAGACACTCCATCTATTGCTCCAAGGCAGATCCTGACTGCCCAAAGTTCCTAGACATTGAAAGATAACCGAGACTCCTCCGGTACCTAGTGACCCTGGGCTGAACTCGCTCCCAGTACTCATTCATGGGTGGACAGCCTGATCACTGTCCAGTGCAAAGGAAGGAAAGATTTCCCCTTCTGGAGGACAGGAGGTTGAAGCCACCAAAGTAGCAACGTCCTGTTCTTTTGACCCAAGAGAATCTGGGAGTCCAAGGAGTCAGGGGACTTGACCTACATGGACAGGATTTCCTTCTGAAGAGTCCTTGTATGGAACTAAGAATACAGAACCGCCTCATAAGCAGATACCATTAGTCCCAGGACTGGCATGCAACAGCAAAAGGAGGAACACCTTTGGGAAAACATCAGCTGAACAACCAACTGAAGCGTCTGGACTATTTCCAGCAGAAGGAGCACCTTGACCAACGCCGTGTTCAGAACCAGTCCCAGATAGTACAGATTCCTGGTCGGGCTAAGAGTGGTTTTCTGGATATTCAAGATCCACCAAAACTCCTGCAAGGTGATGATTGTGATTGCCCAGTCGTTCTCCAAAGACAAGAGAGACTCTGCTCTTAGAAGCTGGTCATCCAGATACCCAATCACGGCAATCCCCCATTATCTCAGCAAAGCCAGAACCAGACCAAGCACCTTGGTGAACTCAGGAGGAGAGAAGGCAAGACCACAGGGTAGCGCCACAAACTGGTAACTCCTCTCCCACTGCGAAACTGAGGAAGCACTGGTGCCTGGCGCAGATGGAGATGTACAGGCCCATGCCACAGAAATCCCCCAGGTGAAAGGAAGCTACCACAGACCAAATGGACTCCCATCTGGAAATTCTGAACTTGCACAAAGCAGTTCAGAACCTTGAAAATCAGTATCGGGCAAAACCATCCTTGCTTTTTCAAAACTGTAAAGAGCTTGGAATAAAACCCCAGAAAACATTCTGCGACTGGAACCGGGACAGTCACCCTTTGACAAAGCAAGTCCTGCACAGCACCGTACAATGTTCACAGGTGAGCAGAAGAGAGGTGTGGTTGGAGGGAAAAAAACCTCTGTGGAGGATAGCATTAAAATTTTATTTTGTAACTAGACAGGATTAACTCGTGGACCCAAGTGTCAGAAATCAAGGAGGTCCACTGTTCCGCAAACTAGCACAGGCGACCCCCCCACCGTTGACACAGATGGGGGTGAGTGTGCACAATCATGCTAAGGAAGAGCTGTCTGCAAAATATGACAGACTTGACCGGTCAGGAAAGCTTGGTACACCCCACGGGGGCCTTGAAGGGCATGGAACCTTTGTATGCAGATCTAGGGGGACAAAAAAGATAATTGTGTGAAGAAAATGAGGGACCATGCTTGTGACCTGGCTCCCTACCTCGTCTAGACTGTGGTAGAAAGGTACTCTTTTAACCGGTAAGGTTATTGATGATGTTATCCACAGAAGCACTCGGGAAAGGAAAATCCGATAAAGCGTTTACTGAGGTCTGGTCTGCCGATCAGCATTTGAGCCACAGCACACAGCGAAGCACCACTGTCACAATGGAAAGCAAAGGAGCTGCATCCAAGGACGCACGCACAAACTTTAGGCCCTGGAGGCTTGGAGGCCCAGCTGGTCCATCAATTCTACATAAACTGGGGGAACCAGCTCCCCACCCAGACCATGGCTAAGGAGTATGGCCCATTCCGTAAGGGTCTGAGTCACCAGGGCGATGGCCAAAACCGGCAGAAGAGCTGGCAATAGAGAAAGTGCACACGACAGATTTCCGCCTTTCTGTCTGCCGGGTCCTTGAAGAACGGAGACTCCTTCACCGGTATCCAAGTGGCCTTATTCAGCCTTGAAATAGGTAGGGTTCATGAAAGGATAAAGCACGTAAAACCACTTCAGGACCACAAAAGGTGTCTTGGAACATTCGCAATCTTTGTATACAAAGTAAGAAAGATAAGGGAACACCTTCAATGTGCAAGGGTGCTTGCTCGTACCAAAGAGGTCAGACACATCTGCAGTTGGGGATCTCGTCAGTTGAACCTGCAAGCAGGACTGTGTCCACAGTGTCAGAGCTGGACTCCTGATCCGATGAGGCTACTGAAGCAGGAGAGGGAATGGATTGCATTTTGATCGCCTTGTGCTCTAACGTCAGCTCCACCCAGGAAACAAATAACTCCAGGTCCACTGTCAGCCTGTTAATGAGAAAAGAGGACCCCGAGAGATCTGCTGCCTCAAGTAAGGGATCAGGTGGGGAGACCTGTTCCTGAGACTCCATCTCCAAAAGGGACCCACAAAGAAAGCACCGCCAGGGAAGCCCACTATACGCAAAGGAGCCCACAAATGACACGGCACACAAGACCAGCAGAAAGGAGGAATACTCCACTGAGACTCACTACATCATGCAAAAGCAGAGAGGCAAGCAATCTCAAACCAGGAAAGACAGACTGAAGAGCAACAAGGAACACAAAAAGCAGTCAAGAAGCCCAGGAATAGCTGACCTGATGAACAGAAAAGGCTGGAGGGAGCTGGGAAGTCATCAAGGAGCTACAAGAAAATTGCCACCATATTTTCCCCCATCAAAGCCCTGTGAACTCACAGAGCAGTTACTAGAGGAGGAACCAGTGCAAGAATACAAAGACGTTGCCTCATTGAGGGACAATGGCTATGACACCATGAGAAAGGAGCTCACCAGATAAGCATAAAGGTCAACCAATGTTTGCAGAGATGATAGGAAGAGGGACACCATGAAGCAGGGTGCAAGCAGTAACCGAACTGTAACTTGAAACCTCTAGAAACAAATTCCAGAACCTAGATATCTGAAATGTTCTAGGACCAGATGGCCGCAAAAGCTAAAAGACGTGCCTCTAACCAACTGGAGAAATTTCCTATCAATTACTTTCCAAGGATAAGACATTTTTCCAATGAGATCACAGACCACAGTAAAAATCAAGGATTTTATTCATTCTCCTGTGGATCCAAAATGTAAGGCTCCATGTATACTAGGATCTTAAAAAAATGACAGAAAAACCCCGGATTCAAAAAACGCTCATATTTAGCATTTTTGTGGTGGGATTTAGCCGTTTTTGTGCCAGCGTTTAGCAGTACATATCGGGCTGTTGAGGAGCAGGGGGACACCACATAATTGAAAACTGTTGACTCATCAGCTGTCAACGGGATTACCTACTGCCAGCTGAATGTAAACAAAAGAATGCTGGCATTATAATTTTTTTTTAAACTTTGTGGAGGTTTCCCCAATCCATACCAGGCTCTTCAGCTCTGGTACAGATTTTAAGGGGAACTGTACGCCAAAAATGTTGGGGTCCACCCCAAAATCCTTGCCAGAACCTTATCCAAGCATTCAGCCAGACAGGCCTCCTGAACCACACCAGGCCAAATGTATTCAACATGGGGGTGCTGCGGTGGCTGCGTGGGGCTTATCAACTTTGAAGCCCCCTTTAACCTCCCAGGGGGGCTTATTGGTAACCCATGCCTTTAATATACATATATATATATATATATATCAATCAGTATAACACATCTGTTAAGCAACACAGAAGAAATGTTGGTGCATAAAGTGGGTGTAGTGTGTAGCGAAAAGTGGAAAGTTAGGTAAATGAATACATGGACATAGGGGCTGCTATCAGCCAAGACTGCAGCTACAACATGTAAACCCCTCAAGGTAAAGCAAACAAAAAGAAAAAAAAATAGCCTGGAGTTCTGCTTCACTGTGCAGTAACCTTGGTTCTGCAAGGAGCAAGTGTACCGTGCTATTAAGTCCTAAGCAATAGGCACCAAAAGTGAACTAAAGACAGGTCCTTAATTGAATCAGACAATAAACAATAATGGTCAATTTGTTACAGACTACACTTTTAGCACAGTGCTGGTATACATCAGTTATGACAGCCCACAAGTGCAGTGAGTTAAATACACATATGAAATACATCACTTAGTGCTGTTTTACTTGCCAAAAGATTTGTATTTTGGCTCATCCTGTTCTACAATTTAGAAGATGTACAACTCTGCCAAACAACAAAAGCTCTGTGTGGCGGAACACTTACAGGTCTTGCCCTTCCCCCAGCCTGTAACTGGATAGGAAATTGTGAAAGAGCAGACAAATTAGCCAATTGAAGATATATATATATATATATATATATATATATATATATATATAATATATGCCCATTTTAATTTACAACATCTAAAACGTTCTACCATAGGATGCAAACCACAATTACACATGGCACTTACTATATTGTCTCTCATACAAATCTTCTCTGGGGGAATCACACGGCCAGTGAGTGAAATTTGCTTCCCCAGTTGCATTCCCCACTTTGTTAGTTCCGAACTTGCTGCTGAACATCTGTGGAAAATACAAATCTATTAAATAATGTAGACATTCACCAGCTTGGTTTCCTTACAGGCCGCTCCAAGATATAAGGAATGAATTGTCAATCTGGACCTTCAGATTTCATTAAAAAAATAGAAAATAAATGCATATCCAGCTGCTAGCTTAGAAATGGTTTTCAAAGAGTATTAGACATGCTTTGCAAATGGTCAGACAGGCAGTCAAACACATAAATCAAAACCAGAATAATGAATAAGGTAAACGTATCGATTACACATTGTGTAATATACACAATACATATACATATATAATGGGCTTTGGGTCAGTTTTATTTTATTTGTTAGCCACTTGAAGACCAAACTGTTTCAGAACAATTTTGTCAGTTCACTCAGTCATGCAATACAGTACCCAAATTGATTGTATTTACAGAAAGAACTTTATTTTGGTGGTATTTAATTACCATTTGGCTTTATTACTTTTTACTATATAAAGAAAAAAGATGGAACATTTTTAAATAATGGGTTTTCTTTTTTGGTTAGAAAAAATATTTGCAAATCATCTTTTTTCTTTATAAATTTGGGACAAAAAATATTCTCCAACATTTCATTGGTAAAAAAAAATAAACAATTCAGTGTACGTTATTTAGTCTGTGTGAAAGTTAGAATCTACAAACAATGGTATATACAATATATTGCCAAAAGTATAGGGACACCCCTCCAAATCACTGGATTCAGGTGTTCCAATCACCTCCATAGCCACAGGTGTATACAATCAAACACCTAGGCATGCAGATTGCTTCTATAAACATTTGTGAAAGAATGGGTCGCTTTCAGTGAATTCATGTGTGGTACCGTGATAAGTTGCCAGCTGTGCAATAAGTTGATGTGTGAAATTTCCTTGCTACTAAATCTTCCACAGTCTACTACAAAGAAAAATGACTGTCTGCAGAGTCAATAGCTAAAGACCTAAAAAATTTGGGTGGCCTTCAGATTAGCACAACAGTGCGTAAAGGGCTTCATGGAATGGGATTCCAAGCTGCATCCTGCAGTGCCATTACTTCAGTCAATTTCTGGGTAGATAAAATCCCCCATTTTTTTTTACTGTACCAGCCCTTTCTATCAGTGCAAGAAGCTGAGATTCCACCTCATTGTTAACACTGGGTGGTCTATAAAAAACTCCAACAATTGCCTTTCTAGTATGCACACCCATGTGCAATTCCATCGATAATGCTTCAGCCTCATCACACTATCCATCAACTAGATCCTCTTTCACACTCGCTTTGATAACATTTCTCGCATATAGACAGACACCACTACCTTTCCATTTTATCCTGTTTCTCTAAAAGAGAGAATAGCCTGGAATATTTATTGCCCAGTCATGTGAAGAATGAAGTCAGCAATACAAATTAAATTATAGTTCTCTTTGTGCACCAAAACTTCCAACTCACCTATTCTGCTTGACAGACTTCTGGCATTGATGAACACTTTAATTCATTGTCATATTTTTACATGTATTTTATATACTTTTTTATTTTAGTACAAATAGTACCATTTTCAATGGTTGTTTGTAACATGGGAACCTTCTATATTTAAATCTTCTTTATTAAATTTTGCAATGTGATAATAACTGGGAGGACAGGTTCATAGCTTACAGTATATTACATATAATACAGTTTTGTTGTTATACCACATTAGCAGTAGAATTTGGAGGGTTACTCACATTTATGAAACATTACACTTGAAAAGCATTATAGGAAGAACGTAGGTGGGGGGGAGAAGGGGGAAAAAAGAGGGGAGAGGGGGTAGGAAAGGGATGGGAACAAGGACAAACACTTTGAACAATGAACATAAAAGAAAAACTTAATATCAGTCAAAATTTGTTAATGCTGTATACTCCGTAGTTGTGAGCTAATAGAATTGTACTATACAATTTGGGTTGAGTGACCATAAGGACCAGAGAAATTTGAACTGACTGATTATTGAAAGCAAATCTTTTTTCCATTTCACATTGGATGTTCATGTCATTAATGAAAATTGTCATGGAAGGTGAAGGGAGAGAATGCCACAATCTTGTGATGTTGTTTATGGCTGCATATAATATGGAGATATTTCAACTCCAATGTGTAGGAGTGCTAACGTGGGATTGGGGGAGGTTTTGTTCCCGGTTATTTCAGAGATTAGGGTAAAGATATTGTTCCAGTAGGATCTAAGAGACTTACATGACCATAGAACATGGAATGTAGATCCTAGGTCGCCACATTAACACCAGCATAGTGGTGAATGGGTAGAATATATTTCTGATAACTTAACAGGGGTTAGGTACCATTGGTGTAGAATTTTTAATTAAGATTCCCAGTGTGTACTGCACTGGGAGGCTTTGCAGGTAATGAAGAACGTTTTCTGCCATGTTTGGTCTGTAAAGGAGTTGGATAGGATATGTTCCCAATTTTTAAGGGATGTGGTTTGTAAACTGAATTCTAAGTTATTTAAGAGGGTGTAGAATGTGGAAATTCCTTTGCCTGGATATTTGGGTTTGCAAAAAAATTGGGAAAGGGGTAGTTGGATTTAGTTCAGTAGTTAGTATGCAATGGGTGATTCTCATACAAGATAAGTTTACTGATTAGGGGGATGGAGAATAGGGTTTGGAGGCTATGAAATGGGATTACGGGCTTATCTATGAATAAGTATATTTGGTCTAGTAGAGTACCTAGGTAGTATGATTTTAAGTGAGGTAGACAAGCGCCTCCTCTACTCATACAGCGTATTAGTAAGTTGGTAGTACACCTAGGTCTTTTAGATTCCCATATAAATTGGGCAAAATATTTCTGTATTGTACAAAAGAAATTTGATGGAACAGAGATTATTATTATTACATCGAGTTTATATAGCGCCAAAGGGTTTACTCAGCGCTGTACAATAGGGGGGGGGGACAATACAAGAAACAGAACAGCAACAGTACATGAGGGGTTAGAGGGCCCTACTCTTTCGAGCTTACAATCTAGGAGGGAGGGGGTAGTAGCACAGGAGGAAGTGGCTGAGGGGGATGGAGTGGTAGGAGGGATGACGGAGAACGGCTGTTAGGTGAGGGAGGGGTAGGCTTCCCTGAAGAGGTGGGTTATCAGGGAGTGCCTGAAGGTGAGGAGGGAAGGAGACAGTCTGATGGATTCGGGCAGTGAGTTCCAGAGGATGGGGGAGGACCTGGAGAAGTCTTGCAGTCGTGCGTGGGAGGAGGAGACCAGAGAGTAAGATAGAAGGAGGTCCCGTGAGGAGCGAAGGGTACAGGTAGGGTGGTACTTGGGAATCAGGTTGGTGAGGTAGTTAGGGGCAGTGTTGTGAATGGCTTTGTAGGTCAGGGTTAGTAGTTTGAATTTGATGCGTTGGGCAATCGGGAGCAAGTGGAGGGATAGGCAGAGGAGGGTGGCAGAGGTGGAGCGGTTGGTGAGGTGAATGAGTCTGGCCGCTGAGTTCAGGATGGTCTGGAGCGGGGAGAGCCTGCACTGGGGTAGGCCGGTGAGAAGGGAGTTGCAGTAGTCAAGGCGTGAGATAATCAGGGAGTGTACGAGTAGTTTAGTGGTGTCTGGGTAAGGAAGGTACGTATCTTGGCGATGTTGCGGAGGTGGAGTCTGCATGTGTTTGTACAGTTGTGGCCAAAATTATTCAACCCCCAATGCTGTAAAGGGGTTTAGGGACTATAGTGTACATTTGGAATTGTATTCAGAATCAAATCCTACAAGGACGTTGTAACTACCCAAATGCAACTAAAATGACATCAATTGTTTATGTAATACAGTAGTAAATGGTTCTTATGTGGTTTCTTCATTGCCACAATTATTCAACCCCTTAAAGACTACCACTCTGAAGAACAGAGGTTCATACAGGTGCTTTCCATCAGGTATTGAAAACACCTGTGGATGTCACCGAGCAGCAATCAAGCATAATAAGCACCAATTAGGCAGCTTTAAAATGACTGTGATACTCAGCTCCTTCTAGACATTTACTGGTGTGGTTACAAACATGGTGAAGGCAAGAGAATGGTCCAGGAAGACAAGAGAAGAGGTGATTTCTCTTCACAGGAAGGGCAATGGCTATAAGAAGATTGCAAAGATGTTAAACATACCAAGAGACACCTTAGGAAGCATCATTCGCAAATTCAAGGCAAAGGGCACTGTTGAAACGCTACCTGGTCGTGGCAGAAAGAAGATGCTGACTTCGACTGCTGTGCGCTACCTGAAGCGTAGAGTGGAGAGAAGTCCCCGTGTGACTGCTGAGGAACTGAGAAAAGATTTGTCAGATGTGGGTACAGAAGTTTCAGCCCAGACAATAAGACGCACACTGCGTAATGAAGGCCTCCGTGCCAGAACTCCCAGGCGTACCCCCTTGCTGTCTCCAAAGAATAAGAAGAGTCGACTGCAGTATGCCAAAAGCCATGTGGACAAACCACAAAAGTTGTGGGATAGTGTTCTGTGGACTGATGAAACAAAATTAGAACTGTTTGGGCCCATGGATCAACGCTATGTTTGGAGGAGGAAGAACAAGGCCTATGATGAAAAGAACACCTTGCCTACTGTGAAGCATGGTGGAGGGTCAATCATGCTTTGGGGCTGTTTTGCTTCTGCAGGTACAGGGAAGCTTCAGCGTGTGCAAGGTACCATGAATTCTCTTCAGTACCAGGAGATATTGGATGGAAACGTGATGCAGTCCGTCACACACCTGAGGCTTGGGAGACGTTGGACCTTTCAACAGGACAATGATCCCAAGCATACCTCCAAGTCCACTAGAGCATGGTTGCAGAGGAAAGGCTGGAACATTTTGGAGTGGCCATCGCAGTCACCAGACTTAAATCCGATTGAGAACCTCTGGTGGGACTTAAAGAAAGCAGTTGCAGTGCGCAAGCCTAAGAATGTGACTGAACTGGAGGCCTTTGCCCATGAAGAATGGGCGAAGATACCCGTAGATCGCTGCAAGACACTTGTGTCAAGCTATGCTTCACGTTTAAAAGCTGTTATAACTGTAAAAGGATGCTGTACTAAGTACTAAGATTGAATGTCACTTGGGGGTTGAATAAAACTGATAATGCTGTGAGCACAGAAAAGACATTTGTGGTTATTTCATTATAACTGTTATGTTATATTTGTCTGACCTACAAGTGCCTCTTTAATGTAAATGTAAGCAAGATGACTGAATGATCAAAAGCAATGTCAAACTGGCCAAAACACTCAATTTCAGTGGGGGTTGAATAATTTTGGCCACAACTGTAAGTGATTTGACATGAGGTTGGAAGGAGAGGTTAGAGTCCAGAATGACGCCAAGGACTTTGGCTTGCGGGGCGGGATTGATGGTGGTGTTGTTGGTAGTGATGAATAAGATGGGGGGGGCATGGGCAGGGGGAAAGATGAGGAGCTCGGTTTTGGAGAGGTTAAGCTTGAGGAAATGGAGCGACATCCAATCTGAGATGTCATTTGGGAGGTGAGTGATGCGGGCTGAGAATGTGGGGGTGAGGAGAGGGGTGGAGAGGTAAATTTGAGTGTCGTCAGCGTAGAGATGATAGTTGAAGCCGTGGGAGTGTATGAGTTTGCCAAGGGAGGAGGTGTAGATGGAGAAGAAAAGGGGTCAAAGGACAGAGCCTTGGGGGACCCCGACAGAGAGGGGGAGGGAAGAGGAGGTGGCACCGTTGTAGGAAACGCTGAAGGATCGTCGGGATAGGTAAGAGGAGAACCAGGAGAGCAGTGTCTCTGATGCCAAGGGAGAGAAGTTCATTAAGGAGGAGAGTCCAGAAGGTGTATAATAGTTTAGGTAGTATAAACATCTTTAGGGCTGCCACTCGGCCAAGTTTGGATAATCCAAAGGTTCAGAGGTAGAGAATTTATTTTGGTAGAGACTGGATGAGTGATTCTTCCATACAAATGGAAAGTGTATGGTAAGGTACTGTTAAGTTTTAATTGGTGTAAGTTTAAAATGAGGGATTTATTTTCATCGAGTTTGTAATAGGAGACTTCTGCATATACAGTAGCTGCTCGGCCATGGAAACCCATTACATGAAGCTTTCTACGCACTGTTGTGCTAATCTGAAGGGCATATGAAGTTTGGAGGTCTTTAACTATTGACTTTGCAGACAGTTGGCAACTTCTGCGCACCAGCATGCGCTGACCCGGCTCTCATTTTACGTGGCCTACCACTTTGCGGCTGAGTTGCTGTTGTTCCCAGTTGCTTCCACTTTGTTATAATACCATTCACAGTTGACTGTGGAATATTTAGTAGAAAGGAAATTTAACGGATGGACTTATTGCACAGGTGGCAACCTATCACGATACCATGACTGAATACAATGAGCTCCTGAAATCGACCCATTCTTTCACAAATGTTTGTATCAGTCTGCATGCCTAGGTGCTTGATTTTATACACCTGTGTTCATGGAGGTGATTGGAACACATGAATCCAATGATTTGGAGGAGTGTCCCAATAGCTTTGGCAATATAGTAATAGTCTATTCCCCTTTACAAGGAAGTGCTACTCCCCCCCCCATACCTTTCTCCTTGAGCAGCGTAGCAGGTTCACTGGGCAGAACGTTTTGTCCCACTTCATCCAAGGCTCTGGTGGGTCTTGCCCAGCTTTTATAATGGGATCCCTAGGATCATATATTCAGGAGTGGCCACAAATGAAAACACAGAATGTCTCAGCTTCCATAAGCAGACTCTCCTGCATTTTGATCACAATTTGTGTATTTATAAAGTGCGAAGTGATACTAGAAAAAGGAATGGGAGTAGCTGTGTGAGCTGAAAATGCCTGAAAAGCACTCATTTTTAGATGTTCAGCTTTTTTTTCAATTCAAGCCAATGAGGACAAAAATGCTCAAAACTGCCTAAAAAGTAGTTCATGTACTTTTTTTTTTGAGGAACAGGCATTTTTCAGCACCTACTGTATATATGTGAATGACTATTTTCAAGGATGAAGAACACGAAGGACAAATTTAGAACAAAAATATCTGATGAGCACCTTGAAAACTCGCTGAGAAAAATACCGCACTAGTTTTCTGCAGCCCTTTTACTTTCATAATATAAAATAATAATGTTTTATTACTCAGATTGGTACATTATCTATACCAGTGATCTGTCAAGACTTTTTCTGCTCATCAGCTACTTATTCTTAGTGTATTTTATGTATGGCCCAAGACCACTTTTCTTCCAATGTGGCCCAGGAAAGTCAAAGTGTTGGACACCCCTTCTCTATACTAAATACCCTGTAAAGGAAAGATGCTCACTTAATCATGTGATCTTACCTGCGTCCAGCTTTAGGGGAGAGAAGCTGACAACAGCTGAAGTGCCTGGATGGTGCCGCCCATACACTTACAATGGGGCATCTGCTGTCAGCTGCCCCTGCTCTCCTTTGAAGCAGGCACTGGGAAATGATCATATGGGGCATCTGCTGGCAGCTGTCCCTTCTCTCCCTTGAAGCCGGCACTAGGAACCGATCACATGACTGAACCTTGCGCCCAGTGATAGATTAATGTGGTCCTAAAGGCTTAATGTTTTTTACCTTCATGTATTCTATGCACAAAGGTAAAAAAAAATGATAAAGCTTTATCACTTAAGTATAAACATTTTTCTAGTGGTGCACCGAAATGAAAATACTGGTACCCGAAACCAATACCAAAAAATCAGAATGCACGTGGCTGAAAACGGAAACTGAAAAGTCTGTGCATGTGGTGGTGGGGAGGCTCAACATTTTTTTGTATTTTGTTAACTTTGCGTATTTTTATTTATTTTTGTAACTTATGATTTTATTGATATCACATAGGGGACCAATAGTCCCCTATGTGACAAAATATGACAGGATGTCTTTAGAGGGGGAAGGGGAATGGGCGGGCAGTGTGTGCAAGGAGAGAGCAGGAGAAGAGCAGAATATAGTGAGGGAGCACTGTATACAGTGAGGGAGCAGTGTATACACTCAGGCTCCCTGACTGGCTGTTCCTATGTCACTGCCGTCTTTTAAACGTAATTACCGGGTTTTTTCCCATTCACTATCGCTCCAAGAATGAGCTGTCATTCTCCCCTCTGCTAAAGGAAACTAAGGGGCAGGGTCACTGGGTAATGTCATTGAATGACACCGCCCCTTAGCGGCTGAGAGAATGACAGCTCATTCTCGGAGCTACAGTGAAGAAAAAAAAAGCCAATAATTGCACTTAAAACAACGCTGGTTTTTAAATGTAATTACCAACTTTTTTTTCCCTTCAATATAGCTCAGAGAATCAGCTGTCATTCTTCCCCCTGCTAAGGGAAACGAAGGGGTGGAGTCACCAGTGACATTACCCAGTGTCCCCACCCCTTAGTTTCCTAGAGAGGAGAGAATGAAAGCTCATTATTAGGAGCTATAGTGAAGGGAACAAAAAGCTTACTTACATTTAAAAACCAGCAGTGACATTTATCAGTATCTCACTATATACACTGCTCCTCTCCTGCCATTCTCCTGCCCCCGCCCTATGCAGTACACACAATCCCCTATCGGCACCTGTATCGGCTAAAATTTTTGTATCAGTGCTATTTTCAGGGTAGTTAATATAGGGCTTAGATTGGGGATGGGAGCAGATTTCAGCTCAGTTAAGTTCCACTTTAATAAGGTCATAATTTGCCAGTGAAGGCAAATACTGCAAGTGGTGTTTTTTCTTTAAACATTGCAGCGTTACTGGGAGATGAATGTAATCTTTCCTGGCACAGTCAGGACACCATCCCATTCACAGTAATTTCTTATGTAACTCATGCATTGGGAACAGGACTTGCAGCCTGTGAAATGGATTACCCTTCAATGTTATTCGCCAGGCTCTGCAATTTCTGCTGCCTGCGTTCAGGGTTTACATGAGTTTCCATGGCCAGGTCCTTCATCAGACGGAAGTCAGTAAGGGCACGGTTTGACAGTCCTAGTGGTAAAACAGAAACAGGACACAATTACTGCCATAGCTCACTTGCAATGACTTACATCACATTTCACTTTCTTAAGGAGCTAAAAAGAACAAGTCATTGCATTCTATTAAGGACTTTCTATCCAACTTTACTAAAGTCACAAGGTCTACCCTATTTACCTAAATTACTAATGTGGTAACATTTTTTACAGTCAGATAGAGAAGGCCTTATAGCATGGGTGGCACTACAGCCTTTTGTCACGTATTCAATGCACCTTCCAGAGTACAGATGATTTTTGTACTCACCATTCAGTCTTTATCTCGCAGCCCATTGGGGGACACAGCTTGAAAGCAAGAACTCTAGGATTATACTGACATTACAGGGAAAATTAATACTATGTTCATAGAAGATTGAAGACCAGCCCGTATGAAGCTATAACTCCTCCTGAGGCACACCTGTTCATATTGTAGCAAGCAGAGGAGAAGAAAGAGTAATAGAATTTAAGGAGGTGTCCCTCAATAGGCCTTAAGTAACCCAAGTAAGGCCTCATGTACACAGGTGTTTATTAGCTTAAAAATCCTCAGGCATATAAATTCCAGCTTTCCTGTGCCTAGGAAACTGCAGGTGCTGCATACAGTCGCCAATAAAGTAAAGTAAATGACTGTACACAGCCAAGATCAATTCCGTGTCTGCATTTATCCGTGCATGATGTATTTCTCCAAATGAGAAAGTGGGGCATTAAGGGAAATGAAAGAGTAAATGCAGCTGTAGAAGTGATTTGCATTTACACAAGTATGGCTGTGTACCGCCAAAAAGTAATTTCCTCTATGGTCCACAAAGTGGCAGAGCTTGATAGAATAAAATCTTGGGGGACCCAAAAGTGGGACAAACAGAGGGACAGGCATATTCAAAGAACACAAGGGAACCAGCCCAACAAGAAAAATCCTAAAACAAAAGGGAAACCAAACACATTAAAAAGCCACTTGTAAAATCTATCAAGCACTCTTCTAGAAATTAGGGAACATATGTACAGTAGATCAGGTTCGCAGACTTACCATTTGGAGACACAGAAGTTTGATCATGAAAAGCCCAGGAAACTCTCACTACCTTATTGGAGTGGGCTGTGAATGGAACAGGAGCCACTATATCTCACAACTCAAAGGCCTGTACAAAAACCCATCTAACCAACTTAGGAAAGGCGGATCTGAAATCCTTTGGCGACTTTCTGGAATAACAAATAGGGAATCAGTCTCCATAAAGAGGCAGTCACAGAAAGGTAAATACTGACAACCCTCAACACATCAAAACAGAGAGATCTCCTAGGGGTTACCAAGACAAATGAATCCATAATATGCCCATGTAGCTCAGAACCTAGGTTTGAACAACCAGACAAACAAAGTCAGTGACTGAGAAGTAGGATAAAAGTATCAGTGCATGAGGTAATAGATGGCCAATCTCCATAAGAGGCCACTGAATGCCAGATATCACACAAAACAGGTGGGCGTAGCACACTCTCTGAAGGCCAAACTGGAGCTACAAGTATGACTGTAATGCCCTCTGCTTTCAAATTTCAAAGTGGATGAGGCTTCATGAGAGGAAAAGCATAAAATGGTATACTGATTCAACAGTGCTACCAGGGCTTCTGCTTGATCTGACATCGTGTCCTATGCCTTGCAGGCATGTAACTTCAGTATCTTGATGAACAAAGGAGCTAACAGATCCACATCCATAGCCTACCAACAGAGACAAAAGTCCCAGAACACCTCCTAAAGGGGAGCCTGGGTTCAAATGTCAGCTAAAAAAGTCTTCTCAATAGTTTTTCATCAATTCTGTCCAAGTCACGATAGACTTCCTTTACATGTCTGCCAAAATACTCTGTGCTCTCAATGTCCTGTAATCACTGATGTAAGCCACAGCTGCTGCGGCCTTGTCTCACTAAACCCAGACCCCGATAACCAGTCAAAAGGTGGGTCTAGTGAAATAACACCTAAATTGCCCCCCCTGCGTGCCTAAGTGGGCACGCAGCAGCCCCACACCTGGAACGGAATGTGGTACCCAGTGGTCATGTGATCATGATCGCTATGTGATCACAATGTTAGCAAAGTTTTTATGAATCAATCTGATTCATAACTGCTTTGCTTCTCTTCCTGGTGAGCTGTGATTGGCTCACAGCTTTCAGTTGGTACATGGGCCAATCACAGCACCCTGTACCATGTGATCAGCTGGACTCAATTACAGATCACTGTATTTTGAAGAACTTAACCCATTCATTACATTTCAAAGCAAGCATTACATTGCAGAAGGAATACCCTTTATTGCTCCAGCAATGCAAAGTGTATAAAAAAAAAATCCCTGATCACCCCCCCCCCCCCCCCCCAGAGTAATACAACGTGACAATGGTAACATTGTGCTACTCTGATGAAAGCATTTAAAACATTTTTGAAAAATAAAATGTTCAAAAAAGGGGGGGGGTTTCCTTTATTAACCAACTAGCCAACCACCCGCCCGCAATGTGCAGTGGACCCTTACATTGCTTTCTATTTCCTAGTGTGAGCATGCATGCTTATGCCCTCCATAACCGTCGGTCCAGTAAGAGAATAGAGAAAACCACATTGATTAAAAGCATTACATTTTACACACACATGCCAGAATAGCACATTTAAAAGTTTGATAGCCCTATTAACCCTTTGATCACCGTCAGCCAGCCAGTGCCATTAGAACAGTGTCTGTATACAGAATTTTTCCCTGCTCACTGTATTACTGCAATGACCAACCTCAGATAGCTTCAGGGTGAGTTAGTGCCCCACCTAGCCAGGTTCAGCTAGAATGTGATTGCCCGCACACTACCACACTCAGGCTATAGGTCACTGATCATTCCAATTACTAGTACAGTGTTTGTACGGATCAATATATTGATCACAAACAGTACTATACTAGTGCCTCCTTAGGATAGTATTCCCAAAAATTCAGTGTTAGCTGGATCAGCCATGTTCGCTGCCAGCACTAGTGTTTAGCCCCGCTACTATTTTTCACAGAAGATTTGTATCAATTGATTGTGGGCCAAAGCAATTTATACGCACAACAATACATTGCCACCCACCCAAATTCAGCTCTTGCCAGACAATTTGCATGTAAACCTATCACAGAGATTCTGAATCAAACTATTTTGGGCCTAACCATCAACATGAGCAGTACAAAAAAAGAATGAATTGAGGTCATATTGGTCCACAGACCCAATTCATCATATGCCCATGTTCTCTGCTGTTACACATAAGCCCAAATAAGGACCAGCAATGTACTGGTACGTCGCTGTACTTTGAGTGGTTATGCCAGGATGATGCCTACAACTGCAGGCATCATCCTGGTATTGTTTTTTTTCAGCTGATGGTTGGCTTTGAATTGCTTTTACAAACAGCGGGAAGGGACGTCCCCCTCCCTCCTGCCGCCTTTCACAGGTTTCTCAGGCCCACAGAGAAATCCGAGAATGCATATGACAGTTCCATCGTCTGACCATAAAACTAATTGGAGAAGAGCATGGCTCCAATCATCTCTATGGTCTAAGAAACCATCATTTCTGATTCGCAGAATATAAACAGCGCCATTTTAACATTGGGATAGCATCTGATCACACCCATCTTGGTGTGATCAGATGCTTCAGGGCAGAGGAGAGATTTAGAGTCGAATAGATCCCTGATCTCTCTGAGTACCTGTCACTGCCTATTGCTATAACAGGGAATATTGACACTCCCTGTGATAACAATAAAAGTGATTCAAAAGAAGAAGAAAAAAACAAACAAACAATGGTACAGTTTAAAAAAACAAAACAAAGTCAACCCCCCCCCCCCTGCTCATGTGCAAAGGCAAAAGCAAGCATTGGTAACCAGAGATTGCACCATGCATGTGAGGTATCACAGCAAACATCAGGTCGAAGGCAGTCATTTTCGCTGTAGACCTCCTGTGCAAATAAAGTGTGACTTTTTAAGCGTTGCCTGTGGATATTAAAAATTTACATGGTTTGTAGCCTTTACATGGGCATGCACAATTTTAAAGCATATCATGTTAGGTATCTAAAACTGCTGCACAAATAGGGCCTATGCTTTAAAAAATATAGAATGTTTGGGGGTTCGAAGTAATTTTCTAGCTAAAAAAAATGGTATTTCATGTAAAAAAAAAAAAAAAAGTCAGAAAAGGCTTGGTCTTCAAGTGGTTAGAAGAATGGGTGGTATGTGGCATAAGCTTCTAATGCTGGCCCTGAAATGCCAGGATAGTATAAGAACCCCCCTTCCCCGCCGCCCTTAAATTACCCCTTTTTGGAAAGCAGAAACTCCAAGGTACTTGCTAAGCGGCATGGCGAGTATTTTGCAGATCTCATTTGTTGCCACAAGTTTTTGAAAATGAAGAAAAAAGACATTTTTTTTTCTTTTTCAAACCCGTGACAAAAATGTTATCTGCAAAATACTCACCATGCCTCTTATAAAATTCATTAAGATGTCTACTTTCCAAAAAGGGGTCATTGAGGGGGGTGCGCGGTTTGTACTATCCAGGCATTTCAGGGCCTCCAAAACTGTGATAGGTACTACGATATGTGGTGAGGGAGTAACATAAGGAAATGTGCCCTTTGAAAGCCTGAAGGAGGTCAATGGATTTTGGGAGCATGTATGTGACTAAGCTGCCAAAAACTCTCTTAACGTGTGGCATCTCCATACTCAAGAGAAGTAGCAGAATGTGTTTTGGGGTGTTATTCCACAAATACCCATGGTATGGGTAAGCAATATATAATTTAAGTGACAACTTTGTTTATTAAAAAAAAAAAAGTTGTAATTTTCCAAAGATTTGTGCCAGAAAATAAAATCTTACATGGACTCAACATGCTTCTCAGCAAATTGCTTGGAGGGGGGTGAGGTTTCCAAAAATGAGTAATGTGAGGTTTTTATGTACTTCTTTGGCATTATAGCACCTCAAGAAATGTGATAGGCAGTAATAAAGTAAAAATTGCATAAATTCCAATATACAGTATATACCATACAGTCAGGTCCATAAATATTGGGACATCGACACAATTCTAACATTTTTGGCTCTATACACCACCACAATGGATTTGAAATGAATCAAACAAGATGTGCTTTAACTGCAGACTGTCAGCTTTAATTTGAGGGTATTTAAATCCAAATCAGGTGAACGGTGTAGGAATTACAACAGTTTGCATATGTGCCTCCACTTGTTAAGGGACCAAAAGTAATGGGACAATTGGCTTCTCAGCTGTTCCATGACCAGGTGTGTGTTATTCCCTTATTATCCCAATTACAATGAGCAGATAAAAGGTCCAGAGTTCATTTCAAGTGTGCTATTTGCATTTGGAATCTGTTGCTGTCAACTCTCAAGATGAGATCCAAAGAGCTGCCACTATCAGTGAAGCAAGCCATCATTAGGCTGAAGAAAAAAAAAACAAACACATCAGAGAGATAGCAAAAACATTAGGCGTGCCCAAAACAACTGTTTGGAACATTCTTAAAAAGAAGGAACGCACCGGTCAGCTCAGCAACACCAAAAGACCTGGAAGACCACGGAAAACAACTGTGGTGGATGACTGAAGAATTCTTTCCCTGGTGAAGAAAACACCCTTCACAACAGTTGGCCAGATCAAGAACACTCTCCAGGAGGTAGGTGTATGTGTGTCAAAGTCAACAATCGAGAGAAGACTTCACCAGAGGGAATACAGAGGGTTCACCACAAGATGTAAACCATTGGTGAGCCTCAAAAACAGGAAGGCCAGATTAAGAGTTTGCCAAAACGACATCTAAAAAAGCCTTCACAGTTCTGGAACAACATCCTATGGACAGATGAGACCAAGATCAACTTGTACCAGAGTGATGGGAAGAGAAGAGTATGGAGAAGGAAAGGAACTGCTCATGATCCTAAGCATACCACCTCATCAGTGAAGCATGGTGGTGGTAGTGTCATGGCGTGGGCATGTATGGCTGCCAATGGAACTGGTTCTCTTGTATTTATTGATGATGTGACTGCTGACAAAAGCAGCAGGATGAATTCTGAAGTGTTTCGGGCAATATTATCTGCTCATATTCAGCCAAAGGCTTCAGAACTCATTGGACGCCGCTTCACAGTGCAGATGGACAATGACCCAAAGCATACTGCAAAAGCAACCAAAGAGTTTTTTTAAGGGAAAGAAGTGGAATGTTATGCAATGGCCAAGTCAATCACCTGACCTGAATCCGATTGAGCATGCATTTCACTTGCTGAAGACAAAACTGAAGGGAAAATGCCCCAAGAACAAGCAGGAACTGAAGACAGTTGCAGTAGAGGCCTGGCAGAGCATCACCAGGGATGAAACCAAGCGCCTGGTGATGTCGATGCGTTCCAGACTTCAGGCTGTAATTGACTGCAAAGGATTTGCAACCAAGTATTAAAAAGTGAAAGTTTGATTTATGATTATTCTGTTCCATTACTTTTGGTCCCTTAACAAGTGGGAGGCACATATGCAAACTGTTGTAATTCCTACACCGTTCACCTGATTTGGGTTTAAATACCCTCAAATTAAAGCTGACAGTCTGCAGTTAAAGCACATATTGTTTGTTTCATTTCAAATCCACTGTGGTGGTGTATAGAGCCAAAGATGTTAGAATTGTGTCGATGTCCCAATATTTATGGACCTGACTGTAGGTTGACACATTACCTTTCCCTTTAGGGAATGGCAGTCACCAAAAATTGTAAACGTTGACCTCACAGTTGAATGCTGCACATTAAGTGATTTGGTGGCATGTTCATTCAAAAAAATCCACTTCATTGAGTCACAATTGGTTAAAGGCAATTAAAGTGTCCCGGTTCAATAGACATCAATGGGTAGTAATGTCAATATTGTATGATGAAACAGTAAGGGCCAATGCCCCTTTAACATAAGCCCAGGTGTAGGTGATTAGATTATCTCCTAATCACTATGTTGACATAGATGACATTGATTCCCCACTGGAAATAGAGGCAAATAACCCTGTGACAATGAAAGTGGAAGATTAATAGCTCCAAGATGATGAGACCAATGAGTCCCGTTCAGTCCTAGATATATTGATCTCATGGAATTCCAGTTAGAATAAAGGCTCAGTTAGCCTAATATTGAAGAATTGAAGGATATGTTATCCAGTATAGTTAACTCAGTCCAGTTTAATCACCATTGCAACAAAAATAGTGTCCAAAGTCAGCATTGACCATTATGGGGTCACTATATGTCAAAGTGAAAAATCGACCTATGTGTAGAGAAGTGCTCGATAAATTGCTAATATGGCCATTGCCGCTGAACAAATTGTGCCTTCAGGCTCTCACTACTCCAGGCATAATGTTAGGCATCAGCATGGCAGACTTCATGTAGTAAGATGACGACTTGGCGCACATCTGGATATTAGGATCATTCATGTCCTCCAAACGGATGAACCGAGCTAGACAGAGTGACCCCACGTAGGTAATAGTATTGGTAGCTGCTCATATCGGTATTCCCGGTAGTGTACTGTAACTAAGGCGGTGTGCACGTTTACTGCCCCGCTTGGTGCGGCGTGAGATGGATCAGCACACGCCCATTCCCGTAGATTTGACCCAGGATCTGGCTGCCTACGTCACATTTTTCATATATTAAGCTCATCCTTGTAGGTAGTGCAAATTAAAGTGATTTTAATGCACGTTTGTCAATGTCAACCCAAGCACTGATAGCAAGTGTGTGTCTGTCGTGCGACAAATGCTCTACAAGTGTACTAAAAAGCACAATAAAAACGTACCTGCTCTAAAAAAATCTGGAACTTTTTTCAGGCATATGTCAAGTGAACTGGCTGTCCTATGATTGAAAAGCGGAAACGCTTCAAAAAGCCCTCCCAAAGAAATGCAAGTTCTCATAGATGTGAACGGACCTCAAAATTGAGAGTCTCCCCCTCCGCCTGCTGCCTCTTATGTACTTGTATAAAGCTGGCCATACACTATTCAATCTGATTGTACAATCTCTGTACAATTTCCGTTTGATTTACCAAAAGTAAGAAATAGGAGGACTCACCTGAACAATCCATTTAATTTGCATCAGATCAGACATGCCCTTGCACTACAAGCTGATGTTAGATCCAAAGGATATTGTACAAGCACAACATACAGTGTATGGCCAACTTAAAGGTTGAGTGCAAGGCCATTTACGTAGCAATTCACAGTATATACGTTATTCTCTTGGATACAATCTATGGAGAGATAAATTACTACATTTATTTTTCTTCGTAGAATCTATTGGTGATCGTTCATATTATTGCAAATGTGTCCTTCAGGGAGTGGCTCTTTCTGGATCTCCTATGACTGCCTAATAGACCTAGCGTTTTGGTCCTATTAATGTGAGCCTATATATGCCTAGGTTTTATTGTATGCTTTTTGATTTTTCAGTGATATACGTATTAATGCATGTCATCTTTTTAGAATGTCAGTGTTGTACCTCCCTTAACCATTAGCCGCCCGGCCAATGGCCGTTTGGCGGCTTCAGAAGTGTCTCTCCGTTCCGGGTACACGCCATTTGGCGTGCTCCCGCACATGCGCCGTTTGCGCTAGTGCAGAGCGGCGCAGCAGTGCGATCTGTCATCAGCCGTGCACCTCGGACACGGCCGATGACAGATCCGAGTACCGGCTCCCGTTGCTGGTACCATGTGACCTGCTGTGACCAATCACAGCAGGTCACATGACAGTTGTATACAATGGATGGCTTCATTCATGATGCCATCCATTGTATACTAGTGCCTAGCTGTGAATGGTCACAGCTAATCACATGCACATGTCATGTGATTAGCTGTGACCAAATCACAGCTAAGCACAAAAAAAAAAAAAGCTGAATGAATCGATTTCATTCAGGTAAATGCTTGCTTATAGCAAAGTAATTCTTTGCTATAAGCAAATTGTGTAAAAAAAAAAAATAAAATACTGATCACTTCCCCAAAGTAGTACAATGTTACTATGGTAACATTGTACTATTTTGGTCATAGTAAAATATGAAAAAAAATCTTAAAAAAATAAAAAAAAATGTAATAAAAAATTAAATATAATAAAAAAATAAAAAAAAAATATATATAAATTTTTTTTCATACTGTCACCAGTCAGTGTCCCTGTTCACCGCCATGCCAGTTATATGATGACGTTGTACTGCACTGGTGACAGTATGTAAAAAAAAAATAGTGAAAATAATTTTTTTCATTTTTTCATTTTCCGAAAAATTATGACAAAAAAATACAACTTCAAAAAACTCGCCATGCCTCTTATGAAGTACGTCGGACTGTCTACTCTGCAAAAAGGGGTCATTTGGGGATATCTGTACTATTTTGACATTCTTGGACCTCAAGAAATTAGATTGGCTGTCAGTACTTCAGGATTGATCAATTTTCAGATCTATACCATAGTTTGTGAACTCTATAACTTTCCTAAAAACTAAAAAATACATCCTAATTTGGGTTATTTTCACCAAAGACATGTAGCAGAATACATCTCGGCCTAAATTTATGAAGAACAATTATTTATTTGTAAACTTTTATAACAGAAACAAAGAAAAATGTGTTTTTTTTTCAAAATTTTTGGTCTTTTTTTGTTAATTTAGCAAAAAATAAAAACCCCAGTGGTGATTAAATACCACCAAAAGAAAGCTCTAGTTGTGTGAAGAAAATGATAAAATTTTAGTTTGGGTACAGTGTTGTATGACCGCGCAATTGTCATTCAAAGTGTGAGAGCGCTGAAACCTGAAAAATGGCCTGGGCAGGAAGGTGTAAAATTGCACAGTATTGAAACGGTTAACATACGATCCTCAGGAAGCTAAATGCAAAACACGTTGACCGTTGAAGCTGGACAAGCTATTTACACAATCTTTGTGGCTATACAATTTACTGAAAAGAGGAGGTTATGTATGATTTTTGGGAGATCATCTTTTTCAAACAGTACCCCCCACTACGGTTTTAAATGTATGAAATATCTCTATGTACTCTAAAGTGTTTCACATCAATGTAGAATAAAATAGATTATTTTAATGAAACAAAGTGTGGTCTCATGTAGTGCCTATAAAGTCTGCTACTATACTGTCTATGTTCTAGCAGTTGTTTTTTTTTTCTCATTTCAATTGAATCTGGCACATTGAAAGCTCATAATACTCTTTACAGACCAGCTGAGCCTACAAGTATACCAGCAGTTTAGTAAGCAGTAATGGCTTTGTAATCATTTTTCACTACAGGTGGTGCTGTAGGAACAACTGTATTGTGTCTGTTGCCAAAGGCTGACAGAAGATGTATAATTTTGTATACTTCACAAGTTTACATTATTAACACTTGAGAAAAATGGGATTTTTTTGTTACTCACTGTAAAATCCCTTTCTCTGAGTTTATGGACGGACACAGCTTTGCTGAATCTTGACCATACGGTTAAATAGTTACGTATAGGAGTAGAACACCAGGCAGAAAAAGAACTTAGCATTGTCTATGGGCAATCCCTTCTGGCATAAAACTTCCTCTCTGCTATGGGTTATCCAGTTTGCAATAAAGCAAGGTTAGAAGTAAAAATTCCACTAAAGGGGTGTGTGTCAATGAACTCAGAAACTGGGATTTTATGGCAAGACAAAAATCCTGTTTTCTCTTATGGTCACTGACGGACACAGCTCTGTTAAAAGTTTACCATAGGGATGTCCCAAAGCAGTGCTTTAACGAGGAGTAGGCAAAATAAAAAGCAACTGCAACAACCAGATAAAAATGCCAACCACCCAAGCAATCCCTAAAGGGGAAAAGAAATAACCTGAAAAAAGCAGCATGCAAGTACATGAGCAAAAAAAGAAGCATCCTAAGATGCAAACACATCAACTGTGAAACGTTAGTAAGAGAATGCACAGATGAAAAGGGAGCTGCTTCGCAACCCAGAGACACAGATTCCAGAAAACACCAGAGGCACTACTGTCCACGAGAGTGTATACCTGAACAAGCGTTCAACAGATTCCACAGAAAACGTGGAGGAGGAAGCCCTAAGCCTTTCCCGGAGCCGACCGTGAGCATAAAAGACATCTGACCAACCGGCAGAAGGTCGCAATGGACAAGGACATGGAACACATCCAAGAAATGCAACAGCTGTGGACACAAGGAAGGCTGGACGATGTCCTCAGTTAAGTGCAAAACAGAAACCAGCGGCGCAGAAAGGAGGGGCACAAATGAAAACCACCTTATGCTTTTGTAAAACCAAACAATGAAACAAAACAAGATCTCCAGCTAAGACACTCACCTAACAGAAGAAATGGTGACCAAAAGGGCAACTTTGTGAGAAAGAGCAAGCAGGGGAATATCCTGAATACTCCAAAGGAAGACTTCATGAGAACTGATAGCAACAAATTCAAGCCCCATGGAGGTAACAGAAAGCGCACAGAGGGCGCCCCTAGGACAAAGAAGGGAAGTAGGAAGTGTGTGGCCAAGAGACGCTGAAATAAAAGCAACAGAAGAAATCTGACCCATAACGGTACTTAAGGCAACTTTTTTGCAATTCCCCTTTAAAGGAAGGCCAACACCCGAGACACAAGAAAACACTTGGATGGACACCCAAATCCGAGCCCCCAGCAGTCAAAGCCACCGTAAACAAAAGGTAAGCAAGCCTTAAACAATGTGGAGAACAAAAAAACTGACAACTCCCTGTCCCTCAAAGTTGACATACACTAGTGATGTCTTCCAGCCAAAGAAGGTAACGCAGGGTCATAGACCAGACAATGGGAAAATGGTCCTTCCAAAGAAGCAATTGCCACGGAGTGTCCAGATCAGCCATATCATGCCGGCGTATCACAGACTAGTTTCTGAAGCTACCATAAGGACTGGAATCCCCATGGCTACTGTCCCGTGAACCCTCATAGCAGGCGGGAGAGTAGCCTGAGAGGAGGAAAAGCAGACAGAGGCAATACTGGTCCAAAAGGCACCATAGGATCTGTTATAACCGCCAAAGAAACTTGCAGAAAGAACCAGAACATGCTGTGCTGCCCACCACAAAGGGCAGGAAACCCCTGGCGCTGCAGGAACAATGCCTGTGCTGCATTGGTGGTTGACAGAGGCCACAGTGGTGGTAATGTCAACTGGATCAAGACGGGAACTTACGAAAAAGGGTAATTCAGAGCACCCAAGGCAACCTGAACAGTCGCAGCTCCAGGAAATTAATTAGCATACAAGCCTACTGCAGAGTTCAACAGCCTCATTCTAATCTTGAACCAAGAGATCACCCCCCCAACCAGACAGGCTGGCATCTGCAGTAACAATGGCAGAGGAAGGGAAGGAAATATGTACTGAGAGGGGACTAGAACCACCATAAGAGGAAGGTCCTCGGCGACCATGCCAGATGAACTGGTTGTCTAGGGAGTCTGAAGATTTGTCTGTATGGACCAAATTTCCATCCACAGAATCCTTGTATGGAAAAGGGCACACGAGACCACCTAGGAAGGTGACCACTGGGAGGGCCGCATGTGGGACAAAAAATTGTTGGATTGCAGTCCGAAGCTTGTCCACCAAGAGAAACATGCTGGCCTGCTCTGAGTCAAGAATCAGGGTCATTGACTCCAGTCTCCTGGTCAAGGTAGACCTCTGGCGCTTCTAGAACTAGGACAGGAGCCAGCAACTCAGAGAACACATGGTGAGATGAAGCAAGTCTGAAGGAAAGCACCACAAATGGATAGTGCGTGTAAAAAACTGAAGTCACTAGCCCACCACGGGAATGTGCAGATATGCATCCTGGACATCTTTGGTTGAGAGGAGAGACCCACTAATTGGATGGATTCCAGCTTGACCCATGAATCTGGTCTCTGGTCCCTGTATCAGGACCAAGAACAGGTTGGACGAAACCCTCTGAACCATGTCAGCTTGAGCACAAGGATAAAAACCCCATAGGGCAGATAATCCGGCACAAGGCGAAATGGAAAAATGGAAATTGGAGGGATAAGAAGGAAATGCTATTCTGCAGCTGGACACATGCAGTACGCAGACCTACGTGGTTGGAAAAAGGTGGATCAAACCTTCATGCTGAGAAGGACTTATCCACAGACGTAGCAGACACGTGGGTCCAGCAGCGCTTGCCCCTATCCAGGTGGGCCTTGAAAGGCTGATCTGGAGGAAAAGAAACTGCCATTATGTGGCCTGACAGACACAGTACATGGCCCCATATTGTGGAATCCTAGGATCCGCGAACCAACAATAGTGACATGCCACCTAGTAAACCAAGGTAGGGGAAACCTACACGTTAAGGCTTGGCCGCGGGCTTAGAGGAACACACGCCCAATGTGGCCAACAGTCGAGCAGCCCAGAGGAGGCCAACATGCAAAGGAGGCCGCCAACTGAGGCCCTGCAAAGGAGACAACCAGATGAGGCCCAACAAGAGAGGTCGCCAACTAAGGCCTTGCAAGAAAGGCCACCAACTGAGGTTCTACAAAGGAAACTGCCAACTGCAGCCCTGAAAAGCAAGTCGCTATCAGAGGCCCCACAAAGCAGGCTGCCGTATGAGGCCCTGCAAAAAAGGTTGCTATTTGAGGCCCCGCAAAGGGGCCTGCTGGATGAGGCCCCGCAAAAGAGACCATACAATAAAGCCCCGGAAAAGGGGCTGCCGCATGATGCCCCGCAAAAAATACTGGATGAAGCTCCAGGGAACCTGCCAGCAGAAGCCCCAAAAAGATGGTTGCCAGCATGGGACCCAAAAAGTTGGCCGAAGGCTAAAGCAAAAAAAAAAAAAAGATAGGGCAAGTTGCGGCCGACCCAGCGCATTGCTAAAGGTTTGCATAAGCTAAACACAGTCAGAATACTGTATATTGACACACAATATATTCTTAGGGAAAATTCATAAATATTTATGCTCATATGCAAGTATGTGTGCGCATACGTGGTATAAATTACTTACCAAAAATGCACAGATTTTCATTTTTTTTTTTAATGAAGACTACACGGTGATTCTTTACAAGCCTGTGTGCAAAGGCTCATTGTAAATAATGGACTAGATTTAGCTGTACCAAGCTTTTTCAAGCTGCAGTGTACAAGAGGCCTAATCCTGAGTTTCTCACTATCAAAGGTGGAGTTAAGGTTCCCTGGTCTACAGAATTGCAGTACAAAGTATGCATTTCCACTCTAAAGCAAAGAATTTTTTTGGTAAACTGGCAATGCATTTGTGTGGACTATTGACTCACGTCACACCTACAGATGTATTCTGCGACATTTCTTTGGTGAAAATAACCCAAATCCGTATTTATTATTTAGTCTGTAGGAAAGTTATAGAGTCCACAAACTAAGGGATATATCTGAAAATTGATCAATCCTGAAGAACTGACAATCCAATCTAATTTCATGAGGCCCAAAAATGTCCGGACAAAAATGACTCCTTTTTGTAAAGTAGAAAGTTGGAGGTATATTTTAAGAGACATTGCGAGTTTTCTGAATTTGTAATTATTGTCATAATTTTTTAGAAAGTTACGAAATTAGAAAAAAAGATTTCACAATATTTATTTTGTTTTACATATTGTCACCAGTGCAGTACAGAGTCATCATATAACTGGTGTGGCTGTGATCAGAGAGACAGAGTGGTGACAGAACGAAAAAAAAAAGTTTTTTCTTTAATTTTTATTACGATTGTTTTTCATAACAAATCAACAGTGCAATGTGACTTCTGCACTACCCAATATATCTAAAGTGTAAATGTGCGAGAAACCTGGTGAAAAATTTGTGATCAGGTGCAGCTCACATCAATCTGCATTCCTACACGTAATACAAATAAAATTAAAAAGATAAATGTGGTGCTCCCTTCACATCTAAACTAAATCATAATAAATGCATGTAACATGAACGCATGTGCTAATATATTAAATGGAAATACATTACCAAGCGTTATATATAAATGGTAATCAATAAGTGACAGTAAAGCAAAAAGTTCAATTCAATCAATATGTGACAGTCCAAACAAATTATTATTATACAGTATTTATATAGCGTTAAAAGGTTTGCTCGGCTCTGTACATTATAGTTGAGGACAGAACATGAGACAATACAGTAACAAAACAAAACACGAGCGGTTCAAGGGCCCTGCTCTTTCGAGCTTACAATCTAGGAGGGAGGGGATAGTGGTACAGGAGGAAGTGGCTGTGGGGGATAGAGTGGTAGGAGGAGCGGAGGAGATCATTGAGGGTGGGGTAGGCTTCCCTGAAGAGATGGGTTTTCAGGGTGCGCCTAAAGGTGAGGAGGGTAGGTGACAGTCTGATGGATTGCGTTAATAGTTTGAATTTAATGCGTTGGGCAATCGGGAGCCAGTGGAGGGAATGACAGAGGGGGGTGGCAGAAGCGGAGTGGTTGGTAAGGTGGATGAGTCTGGCCGCTGAGTTCAGGATAGACTGAAGCGGGGATAGTCTGCGATGAGGTAGGGCGGTGAGAAGGGAGTTGCAACAGTCCAGACGTGAGATAATAAGGGAGTGAACGAGTTGTTTAGTAGTGTCTGGGGTTAGGAACAAATGTATTCTGGATATGTTGCGGAGGTGGAGCCTGCACGAGTTTGCCAATGATTGGACATGGGGTTGGAAGGACAGGTCTGAGTCTAGAGTGACACCTAGGACTTTGGCTTGCGGGGTGGGACTGATGGTGGTGTTGTTGGTCGTGATGGAGAGGGGGGGGGGGCACGGGCTGGGGGGCTGGGGGGAAAATCAGGAGCTCGAATTTGGAAAGGTTCAATTTGAGGAAATGGAGCGACATCCAGTCTGATATGTCGTTCAGTAGGTGGGTGATACGGGCGGAGACTGAAGGGGTGAGGCAAGGGGTGGAGAGGTAAATTTGCGTGTCATCGGCGTAGAGGTGATAGTTGAAGCCGTGGGGGTGTATCAGTTATAATCCTCATTGGTGCAGCACATGCATCTTCTTCCTATGTGTGAAGAATTGAATCTGTATTAGCCACCTTCATGCAAACGTGACTCCCATCACCTGAATGATACTGCACTCACCTCCGTAATTATACCCAAGAACATACATTATTAGGTCTAGATGCACTTTTCCTTTAAGAGATAAATATAAGGTCAATGGTCTCTACTTCTTGGGAAAGTGGACAATCTTTTCCTCCCCGGACTTACAGACAGACACTCACTCTTCCTTTCTTCTCCATTGTGCAAATACTCAGATAAACACAGAACAGCCTCTCAAAGTGTAGTACTTACAATCAAGCAATTTATTAAAAGTATTGTACTTACATAAAATCAGAGGTCAAACTCCTTGAAAACAAAACTATACAACCACAAATCAGAACTACGACACTCAGAACTACTGCTACAGGGCGGCAGGGATATGCAAAATCATATATATACTGTATATATATATATATATATACACACACACACACACACACACAAATACACCCAGTTAGGTCCAAAAACAACTCAAGTGAATTTGAAGTGCAGACTTTAATTCAAGGGGTTCAACATAAACATCAATTACAAATTTTAGGAACTGAAACCATTTTTATACAGTCCCTCCATTTTCAGGGACTCAAATGTAATTGGACAAAGTAATATAATCATAAATAAAACGTTCATTTTTAATATTTTGTAGAGAATCCTCTACTAGCAATGACTGCCTGAAGTCTGGAACCCATGGACATTACAAAAGATTGGAGTTCCTCCTTTCTGATGCTTTGCCAGTCTCTAACTGCAGCTGTCTTCAGTTATTTGTTTGTGGGTTTTTCTGCCTTTAGTTTTGCCTTCAGCAAGCGAAAAACATGCTCAATTGGATTGAGATCAGGTGATTGACTCGGCCGTTGCAGAATATTCCACTTCTTTTCCTTCAAAAGCTCCTGGGATGCTTTTGCAGTGTGTTTTGCATTATTGTCCACCTGGACTGTGAAGCACTGTCCAATCAACGTTTCTGCATTTGGCTCAATCTGGGCTGACAGTATATCTCTAAACACTGCAGAATTAATCCGGCTGCTTGTCTTCTGTCACATCATCAATAAACACCAATGACCCAGTACCACTGGAAACCATGCATGCCCATGCCATCACAATGCCTCCACCATGTTTTAAAGATGACGTTGTATGCTTTGCATCATGAGCCGTTTCAAGCCTTCTCCACACTTTTTTCTTCCCGTCACAGATTAATCTTAGTTTCATCCATCCAAAGAATGCTTTTCCAGAACTGGTCAAGCTTTTTTAGATGTTTTTTGGCAAAGTCTAATCTGGCTTTTCTATTCTTCAGGCTTATGAATGGTTTGCACCTTGTGGTGAACCCTCTGCATTTGTTCTTGTGAAGTCTTCTCTTGATTGTAGACTTAGACAATGAAACGCCCACTTCCTGGAGAGTGTCCTTCACTTGTCCGGATGTTGTGAATGGATTTTTCTTTACCATATGGAGGATCCTGCGATCATCCACCACTGTTGTCTTCCATGGATGTCCATTTCTTTTTTTTTTTTAAGTATTATATTTTGTTAAGTTTCTTTAGAAAAAGAGACAATACAAATAACAATAATATCACATCAAATACATACTTCTGTTTCCATTCCTGTATACCAACCTATTTCTATTTATGTTTGTTTTAATTCTCCAACTCAATAACCAAATGATCCCTCATTTTAACATATATTTCCTGATGTTTTAAAATCGTACCACCCTCTCCATTTTTCTCTAAATACTTCCACTTTATCCTCCTCAATATAACACAACTCCTCCATCTTATTAATATATTCAATTCCAGTCCTTCATTGTTGGGGAATCCTGGCCCTGCCAATATTTAGGAATCAAGCTTTCTGCCACACTAAGTAGATAATATCATATACTATTTTTATATTGTTTTACTGACATCTGTTTTGTAGAAAAGGCACAATCAAGGGTCCTTCTGGACTGAAGTCCCCAAAATCTCCTGTATATTTTGAATCATTTCTTGCCAAAATACCTGTAGTTTTGGACATTCCCACCAAATGCGCGCCATTGTCCCTAATACCCCACATCCCCTCCAACACAATGGTGATATTTCCTATCACTGTTTATGTGCCACACTCGGTGTACAATATCATCTAGACAAACATTTATAATTCATTTCAACTGTTCATATTCCTCACCCCGTGTATTAATTTTAACACTTTACTCTTCTGTTGATCATTTATTTTTATACCCAATTCTCTTTCACATTTCTCTAAGAATGTGGGAATTCCAGCTCACATGAGTTATGAACATATAATATCAAGGATTTATAAGATCTTATCTGAATTCATCTTCGAACTCAACAATTTTTCAAATGATAGAATCTCTTCCGCCATCCTTAGCGGCTGGGGAGTGTTGAGACAAAATGTCTTAATTGACTATATCTCAGTTCATCTAGTGCTACAAATATACTCTTTAATTCCTGAAAAGTGCGTATTTTCCACTTATCTATTATTATCTCCCAAACGTGTATTTCTATCTTTAAACCATTTCCCCGACACCTCCCCTCTCCCAGGAGAGAAAAATTCTGTGTCCACCAACGGTAACAATAGTGAATTATAATTCCAAGCCCATAGACTTGTGCAACCCATCTCATATTCTCAACACTTCCATTGTCAACGTGCTACTATTATTGTCTATTACCTTATATTTCCGTGAGATCCAAATGATCTTCTCCAATTGTGTATTGCTTAAAATACTTTCCACTTTCTATTTTTATTCAATTATTTTGGCTATCTCTATTTAATTTTTCTTTAATAGAAACTGTTGGGATTGGTGTATATTTCTTGTATTTTTATCGATATTGGTCTAGTTGTTCCGTTTATACTTTTTAAGGGTTAATATACTGTACATATATTTGGAGGTATATGTATTTTTATGATTGAATTTTTTACATTTTGATGTATATTTTATTTCATTGTATGTTCTAGCACTCCTTTTTACTGTTATTTTATATGTATTGTTATATGATATATGCTATATTGACCAGTAGGGCTACATCATCGTTAATATACAATTTGTTTGTTTATCCCACTTTAATTAGCTGGGATCTGTAGTTCGTCCAGGCCACTTATATTCAGTGCTGTTTTTAGGTCCACAATAATATGGAGGCTAATTTACGTTTCACCTCTCTCCATTAAAATGGCGGTAGCCTAATGTAAGACCTTTAGTATATTGTTTATTTCCGTTGGTCTACAATAAAAAGGTGGCTGGGACTTATGATTCATTCCCTGTTGTTGGTAATATGTCCCCGATCGATTATTGCTATTCGTAGCGGATAATATGTCCCTGTTTTATCATTATTATTTACCATTTATCCCCAACTGGTTAATAAATGCATACCCATTTATGTTTATCTGACAGATATGGACGCAATGTCCTTCCCGCCGGTTCATCCCGCTTGCGCATGCGCGGTGTACTATCATGACGTCTGCTCATGCGCGCGAGACTATTTAAGCTCAGACGTCAGCATGGCGGGCTCATCCCTTTGATAACGTGCTCGGACACGAAACACGTCAGGGAGGAGCATGCCATAGTGACGTCACAACGCAGACGGCCACATGGAAGGCCGGCGGCAATTTTAGAAGTTCTTTTACACATGTGAGTGCTTATGTACTACCTTATTCTTCTGGATATTGGATTAATAAAAATACTACACATTAGTGCTTCATATGTCTCTGGCTTGGTTTATACGAGCCTCTAAAGTGTATATTACCCTAATTCTTGATGATACTGATCCGGTAGTCTGACGCTTGCTTGGAACTGTCCCTGGAAGCAGAGAGTGTCCTGTGAGTGATTGAAGTTGCCTATGATGTGCCAGTCGATTCCGCCATCCTCGCCTAGACCTAGATGACCTCATTTGGATATATATATATGGGCATACCTTTTGCGCTTCTGGTGAGTGTATTCATATTACTGTTCCACGTCATAGAGATCACCAGCACGGATCACGGATCAGCTATTTCTGGACTTGTTTGCTTTGTTATTAAAAAAAACGCACTTCAGTCACTTTCATATCAGTTGACTGTATTAGTTGGATACGTCATTTTTGACGTCTCACTATTTGACACCTTTTAGCGCTTCATAGAGCCCACCTCATTTATCTTTATTAGTATTATTATCATTTATTTGTTACTTTTTAGCGCTACATATATTGATGTACTGGTGTATGGATGGAATTTTTTCACTGTACATAAATCTCACTTCAAGCATATACAACTGGGTCCCAGGTTTATTAGGGTAGCTATGCAGATTTATCCATCTCTGCTGCTGATTCCTGACAGGTGTCTTTATTCAACCTCACAAACCATATATTGATGTAACTAGTGATTGGAAAGCTGCAATATATTACATTTTTTGGTTTTAAGTTTAACCTTGCTTTAACACCCCCATAGAGACAACAGAGACAGGACAGGTGGAACACTCCATGTGACATCATGCACAAAAAACTTTACACAATTGGCCTCTGGAAAAGAATGGTCAAGGTTGAAATCTGACCCTTGATAAAGGGAAACAGGTCACTTCAGATTGGAATGGAGAAAAATAAAAATGCACCTACGACATATTGTCAAGGGTGAAACTGACAATATGTCTGGTAGAGAGATGTAAGAAACCGATGATTACAGGAAGAAATTGATTTCAGTTATTTTTTTCAAAGGGGTGTGCTACCAAATATTAAATTGAGGGTCCCAATAATTTTGTCCAGTCCATTTTTGGGGTTGTGTGTGTAATGTATCAGATTTGTTTTTTTTACTTTTCCACTTTGTGTCAAACCAATACAAACAAAAGAAATAAACATGAGAATGCCAAACCATTTGTAATACGCAATAATTTTCTGGGTACATTAGCTGAAAGAAATGCAAAGGTGCCAATATTTTTGGCCATGACTGGAGATCACGGAAAATTAATCCAAAGTCCCCAAGCATCTACCACAAAAGCCTGAGGATCCCCGAACCAAGAGACAAATCTGTCCAGCTTGGTACTAAACCTGGACATCAGAAGACCAACATCTGGAGTCCCCAACCTTTGACAAAGAACTTCCAACAAATCCAGGTGAAAAACCACCATCTCGGGTCTAGCTGCTGACAATGTAGGAAATCTGCCTACCAATTTTCCACACCAGAAATATGCACAGTAAAGAGAGCAAGAACATGCAGCTCTGCCCAGGACAAGACCATGATCATAAGTGGCATGGCATCTTGTCTTCCTAGCACTGTCTGACTGCACTAAAAGCTGACAAACCTGATGGAAAGTGGATAAATGTTGGGAGAAAAAGAAAAAGCACCTGAATTTGATAGGCAAAAGTCCACTCCTCCACTGATCATGGTCCTTGTACCAACTCTAGAGAACACTTCCATAGCCTGACAGGCATGCATCCACTGTCAGATCGTTCCATGCTATTGGAAGGAGTTTCCCACGTCTGGCATCCAGGAACATACTATGAGGTATGAGGGCTTTTAAATTAAATTAAAATGTTTTTAAATTTAAAGCCTGGATAGAGCATTTGGTTGCTCTGGATTTTGAATAGAGGATCTTGAAGATGGGGGGGGGGATATTTCGTAGTGTAACTGGAACCTTTCCTCCTGTTACATATTTTATAAATTTGTCAAGGGTCTCTACAAAAAGATGTTTTCATTCAAAGTGTAAGTGTATATATGTTAGGAGTTTTCAATTTCAGCTGTCCAGGTATTGAGCCACACATGTAAATAGCGATGAGAGTCAATCTGGAAATTTGTATCTACGCAAAAGAGCAGAGCGGAAGATAACTACTGTAATTCTGTTGGTTGTTCATTGTACAGTTTAAAGAGACACTTTTTAACCTCGAAACGAAAAGTTCACACCTGCAATTCATGTGGTGTTTCCATTTTTTTGACTAACCCCTGCATATGCTAGTCAAAGCCAAAATATACATCTGGAATAGCTAGTGGAAGCCACATTCAACTTGATGTGTTAATGCGGTTTTAACCATTTACCGCCCAGCCAATGGCTGTTTGGCAGCCACAAAAATGCACAAGATTTCCAGGGTGGACGCCATTTGGCGTACTCCCGCACATGCGCAGTTTTCACGCTTGCAGAGCCGCGCAGTAGTGCGATCTGCCACCGGCCGTGTACCTCGGACACGGCCGATGACAGATCTGAGTACCGGCCCGCCGTTGCTGGTACCATGTGACCTGCTGTGACCAATCACAGCAGGTCACATGACAGTTGTATACAATGGATGGCTTCATTCATGCCATCCATTGTATACTAGTGTCTAGCTGTGAATGGTCACAGCGATCATATGCACATATCATGTGATTAGCTGTGATCAAATCACAACTAAGCACAAAAAAAAAAAAAAAAAAACCCTGAATGAATTGATGTCATTCAGGTAAATGCTTGCTTATAGCAAAGTAATTCTTTGCTAAAGGCAAATTGTCTAAAAAAAAAAAAAAAAATACTGGTCACTTCCCCAAAGTAGTACAGTGTTACTATGGTAACATTGTACTACTTTGGTCACAGTGAAATATATAAAACAAATCTTAAAAAAAAGGTAAAAAAAAGGTAATAAAAAATGTAAAATAATAATTAAAAAAAAATATATATATATATATATTTTTTTTTTTCATACTGTCACCAGTCAGTGTCCCTGATCACCGCCATGCCAGTTATATGATGATGCGGTACTGAACTGGTGACAGTATGTAAAAAAAAAATAGTGAAAATAATTTTTTAAATTTTTTCATTTTCCGAAAAATTATGACAAAAAAAATACAACTTCAAAAAACTCGCCATTCCTCTTATGAAGTACGTCGGACTGTCTACTTTACAAAAAGGGGTCATTTGGGGGATATCTGTACTGTTCTGACATTCTTGGACCTCAAGAAATTAGATTGGCTGTCAGTACTTCAGGTTTGATCAATTTTCAGTTCTATACCATAGTTTGTGAACTCTATAACTTTCCTACAAACTAAAAAGTACATCCTAATTTGGGTTATTTTCACCAAAGACATGTAGCAGAATACATCTTGGTCTAAATTAATGAACAATTATTTATTTGCAAACTTTTATAACAGAAACAAAGAAAAACGTGTGTTTTTTCTTCAAAATAAAAACCCCGGCGGTGATTAAATACCACCAAAAGAAAGCTCTAGTGGTGTGAAGAAAATGATAAAATTTTAGTTTGGGTACAATATTATATGACCGCACAATTGTCATTCAAAGTGTGAAAGCGCTGAAACCTGAAAATGGCCTGGGCAGGAAGGTGTAAAATTGCCCAGTATTGAATTGGTTAACATCTCTAGTTCAGTAATCTGAAAACAATTAGCACCTTCAGTCATGAAACCCAAAATGATTAATACCTGTATCAGACTTCCTACAAACATGGATGGAATTATGTAAAGAATACAGTTTAAAAAAAAATGTCATACCTTCCATTTTGTTTTTGGACAATCCACATCTGCACTGGCATGTTCCATGGTGAAATAACTGAGGTGACATGGATTATTGGTGTGGTTCTAAATGTTAGAGTATGTTCCTGAAACTTATTAAAACTGAAAACTATGAATCAATTAAGGCATTACCTATAATGGAAAGTGTACATTCTGTATAAAATTTATTCTATTTTGTATGCTTTGCCTATGTATTGCACACACTGCACTCATTGTGTACACGGCACTAATAATGTTTTCATTACATACAGTGGAACCTCAACTTACGAGTTTAATTCGTTCCGTGGCCGAGCTCGTAACTCAAAATGCTCGCTCGTTAAATCAATTTTCCCCATAAGAAATAATGGAAACGGCCGTAATCCGTTCCAACCCTCAAAATGGCACCTCATATTTTTCATTTTTCTTGTTATTTCATAAGGAAAAAAGCTTTTTACATAACTAATATTATATAAAAACAAAATAGAAAGAAAATATGAAGATATAATAAGGTTGTATACAATTTACTTACCTTGGAGATGATTTTTGTTTTCGCTTAATTCTCATCACTGTCTTCACTTTCACTAGTTCTTGGCCTTTTTGCCACACTTTGCTCACTTCGAGCTGAAGGCCTTTTCTTAAGAAACATGTCTAAGGAAGTCTGTTTCATTCTCCCTTTGAGAATGTTTCTGAAACGACGTAAGCACGTGTCGTTGAAAAGCTCTGTCGCACGACTCGTTGCAATTTTTTCAGGATGGTTCTTTTCAACAAAACCTGCCACCCTCTCCCACATTGCCAAAAAATCCTTGAGGTCTTTTGTACTGATTATCTCTGGCTCTGTCTCCTCTCCCTCCGAAGTAGCTTCAGTTAATGCTTCTGTGTGCCGTTGCTCTTGTAACTCCTTTAACTCGTCAGTCGTAAGTTCCTCGGAGTGCTCCTCAACGAGTTCCTCGATGTCTCTTTCATCCACCTCCAGACCTATAGTCTTGCCAATGGACACGATCTCTTCCTCCACTGGCTCCTCTTCTTCTTCAATCTCAAACCCTTCAAAATCTTTCAGCCACATTTTCAGGCCACAGCTTCTTCCAAGCAGAGGTCAAGGTCCTTTTCGTAACCCCCTGCCAGGCAATATCAATGATTTTGAGGCCTATTGCTATGTTAAAATGCTCCTTCCAAAACTCTCGAAGGGTGAGGTTTGTGTTCTCCGTCACCTCAAAGCAACGGCGAAACAGGTGCTTGGTGTAGAGTTTCTTGAAATTTGATATTACCTGTTGGTCCATTGGCTGGAGGATAGGGGTGGTGTTTGGAGGAAGGTAGAGAACCTTCACAAAATTATACTCATCAAGTATTTCTTCCTCGATCTGTGGTGGATGTGCAGGAGCATTGTCGAGGACGAGAAGGGCTCGCAGGGGCAGGTTGTTGTTCTTCAAATATTTCTTCACCAAAGGACCAAACACAAGGTTTACCCAGTCGATAAAGAACTGCCTGGTGACCCACGCCTTAGGGTTTGCCCTCCACATAACATGGAGTTTCTCCTTTATTATCTTGTGTGCTTTAAAGGCTCTGGGGTTCTCCGAATGGTATACGAGTAGCGGCTTTATTTTGCAGTCACCACTCGCATTGGCACACAGGGCGAGGGTCAACCTATCCTTCATAGGTTTGTGTCCTGGCATCCTCTTCTCCTCTTCGGTGATGTATGTTCTCCTCGGCATCTTCTTCCAGAACAGCCCTGTATCGTCACAGTTGAAGATTTGCTGGGGGATGTATCCTTCTTCCTCGACGAATTCTGCGAAAGTTTTCACAAACTCCTCTGCTGCCTTTACATCAGCACTTGCTGCCTCACCATGCCTAACAACGGAGTGAATCCCCGTCCTTTTCTTAAAATTATCAAACCAGCCCCGACTAGCTTTAAAGGATTCCTCCTCCGTTGAAGTGCCTGGGGTTTGCTGTTGTAAATCTGAAAAAATACTGCGCGCCTTCTCGCAGATTATTCCCTCGGTGACGGTATCTCCGGCAAGTTGTTTTTCCGTCAGCCACACCAACAGCAGATTCTCCATCTTCTCATGCACATCTGTACGGCGCTTTGAAATAATCTTGACACCTTTGGCTGGCTTAATTTTCTTTAGGGACTCCTTCTGTTTTAAGATGGTGCAGATCGTTGACGTTGTACGGTCGTAGTGCTTGGCCAGTTCCTTTACTCGCATGCCTTGCTCATGCTTCTCGACGATTTCGAGCTTTATTTCGAGGGACATCATCCTCCTCTTCTCGGTACTCGCACTACCACTTGCTTTCTTTGGTGCCATGGTTACAACAAAGTTAGAAGTTGGGATTTCAATCACGTGTAGACAGCGAGAGAGAGAGAAAGGCTCGGAGATGGGATGCTGTGACTCATACCCTCTGAGCTGCGCGCGCCTTGAAAATATACACTTAGAGCTGCGCGCGCCTCGAACTCGTATCTTAAAATTCTGCTCGTGTGCCGAAGCAAAAAATCGTCCGAGCGACTGCTCGTATCTCGGAAAACTCGCACGTTAGTTCACTCGTAGGTTGAGGTTCCACTGTATTTGCATTCTTTCGAATCCTGACTAGAAATGAGTATGCCTATGTAACACCGCTTGTTACCATAAAAGTACAATTGTAACATTAATGTGATACCTACATAATCATGTCTATAAAAGACTTATCAATTGTGCCGAATAAACAGAACAGTTATTTGGAAAGATACTGAGCGTATATTTTTGTGTCTGTTCCCTACTGCAGTAGTTACTATTAATTGGAACCACTAATCATTATGAGGATAGTAGTTGCCTATCGATACAATTCCCAGAACATTACCTTTGCTATCTTTAAGATCTGAGCTTTCTGATATGCATACCATTTTTGAGCACCTCTGTATTGCTGGTCAACCTATACAAAAGGGCATCTCTATAGAGCATACACTGCGTTGGTTGCTCCTCTGGAATTTTTTAATCCCTCTTTCGTGATAGCATAGGAAAGAGATCTCAATATGACATTATCTGAGGACAAAAGAGATTTTATTTTTTACTTTAAACACAAATCTAATTCTTTGAACTGCAAGAACACAGATATACAGTTGCAAGAAAAAGTATGTGAACCCGTTGGGATTACATAGAGTTTTGCATGAATTGGGCATAAAATGTGCTCTGAACATGACGTCATCTAAGTCACAACAATAGAAGAACACAGTCTACTGAACATAATACTACACAAACATTAGATGTTGCCATGGTTTAATTGCACATAACATGTAAACATTCACAGTGCAGGGAGGAAAAAGTATGTGAGCCTTTGGATTTAATAACTGCTTGACCCTCCTTTGGCAGCAATAACCTCAACCATACGTTTCCTGTAGTTGCAGATCAGACTTGCACAAAGATCTGGAGTAATTTTGGACCACTCCTCTTCACAAAACGGTTTCAGTGTAGCAATATTCTTGGGATGTCTGGTGTGAATCGCTCTCTTGAGGTCATGCCACAGCATTTCAATCGGGTTGAGGTCAGGACTCTGACTGGGCCACTTAGAAGGCATATTCTGTGCTGTTGCAGCCATTGTTTTGTTGAATTACTTGTATGCTTTGGGTCATTGTCCTGTTGCATCACCCATCCTCTGTGGAGCTTCAGTTGGCGGACAGATGGTCGTACGTTTTCCGGCAAAATGTCTTGATAAACTCTGGAATTTATTTTCCCATCAATGACAACAATCCGTCCGGGCCCTGAGGCAGCAAAGCAGCCCTAAACCATAATGCTTCCTCCGCCATGTTTTACAGTGGGGATGAGGTTTTGATGTTGGTGTGCTGTGCATTTTTTTTCTCCACACATAGTGTTGTGTGTTCTTCCCAAACAACTCAATCTTGGTTTCATCTGTCCACAGTATATTTTGATAGTAGTGCTGTGGAACATCCAGGTGCTCTTTTGCAAACTTCAAACATGCTGCAATATTCTTTTTGGAAAGCAATGGCTTCCTCCGTGGTGTCCTCCCATGTACTCCATTCTTGTTTAATGTTTTCCTTATTGTAGATGTGTCAACAAAAATGTTAGCATGTGCCAGAGATTTCTGTAGGTTCTGTAGGCAAACTGTGTTCTTCTATTGTTGTGACTTAGATGACGTTCAGAGCACATTTTATGCCCAATTCATGCAAAAATCCACGTAATCCCAAGGGGTTCACATACTTTTTCTTGCAACTGTACAGGTGAAACTTGGAAAATTTGATTTATTTCAGTAATGCAACTTAAAAGGTGAAACTAATATATGAGATAGACTCATTACATGCAAAGCAAGATAGTTCAAGCCATGATTTGTCATAATTGTGATGATTATAGCTTACAGCTCATGAAAACCCCAAATCCACAATCTCAGAAAATTAGAATATTACATGCAATCAATAAAACAAGGATTGTACATAGAACAATATCGGACCTCTGAAAAGTATAAGCAAGCATATGTACTCTGTACTTGGTTTGGGCTCCCTTTGCAGCAATTACTGCCTCAATGCGGCGTGGCATGGAAGCTATCAGCCTGTGGAACTGCTGAGGTGTTATGGAAGTCCAGGATGCTTCAATAGCGGCCTTCAGCTCTTCTGCGTTGTTCGGTCTCGGGTCTCTCATCTTTCTCTTGGCAATGCCCCATAGATTCTCTATGGGGTTCAGGTCAGGCGAGTTTGCTGGCCAATCAAGCACAGTAATCCCATGGTCATTGAACCAAGTTTTGCTGCTTTTGGCAGTGTGGGCAGGTGCCAAGTCCGGCTGGAAAATTAAGTCAGCATCCCCATAAAGCTCCTTTGCGGAAGGAAGCATGAAGTGCTCCAAAATCTCCTGGTAGACGGCTGCGTTGACCCTGGACTTAATGAAGCACAGTGGACCAACACCAGCAGATGACATGGCTCCCCAAATCAACACAGACTGAGGAAACTTCATACTGGACTTCAAGAATCTTGCAGTATGTGCCTCTCCATTCTTCCTCCATACTCTGGGTCCTTGGTTTCCAAATGAGATGCAAAAGTTGCTCTCATCAGAAAAGAGGACTTTGGACCACTGAGCAACAGATCAGGTCTGTTTTTCTTTAGCCCAGGTAAGACACTTCTGACGTTGTTTGTTTTTCAGGAGCGGCTTGACAAGAGGAATTTGACATTTGAAGCCCATGTCCAGGATCCGACTGTGTTTGGTGGCTCTTGATGCACTGACTCCAGCCTCAGTCCACTCCTTGTGAAAGTCCCCAACACTTTTGAATGGCCTTTTCCTGACAATCCTCTCCAGGCTGCGGTCATCCCTGCTTCTTCTGCGCCTTTTTCTTCTACACTTTTCCCTTCCACATAACTTTCTATTAATGTGTTTTGATACAGCACTTTGGGAACATCCAACTTCTTTTGTAATTACCTTTTGAGGCTTTCCCCCATTATGGAGGGTGTCAGTGATGGTTTTCTGCACAACTGTCAGGTCAGCAGTCTTTCCCATGATTACGATTCCTACTGAACCAGACTGAGAGACCATTTAAAGGCTCAGGAACCCTTTGCAGGTGTTATGGCTTAATTAGCTGATTAGAGTGGGATACTTTGAGCCTAGAATTTTGCACCTTTTCACAATATTCTAATTTTCTGAGATTGTAGATTTGGGGTTTTCATGCGCTGTAAGCCATAATCATCACAATTATGACAAAACGGCTTGAACTTTCTTGCTTTGCATGTAATGAGTCTATCTCATATATTAATTTCACCTTTTAAGTTGCAGCACTGAAATAAATGAACTTTTCGACAATATTATAATTATTAGAGTTTCACATGTAAGCTCCTGACTAGATAGTTTAGAGTTCCGGAGAGACTACAGAGACTGTTTCCTATTGTCAACCCCACCTGCTGGAGATGTGGGGAATACAGGGGAACACTGTATTATATTTTTCGGACTTGCCTTTGACTCCGATCTTACTGGCAGGATGTATGTGCTTTGAGTGAAGATCTTACAGATCTTTCCCTTGCCCATGATCCAGCAGCCTGTTTACTACACCTTAGCCCTCTTTCCAAACAAAAATATAGACATTCTCTAGTGAGACATCTTTTAAGCTATTCTCATCTGCCAAGAGACTATAGACAGCGGATGGGAAGCTTTGCCGATGCAGGCTAACGTATTGTACCTGTACATCAGCCCACAATGGTGGGTCCAGCGTGGGTCACACAGTGCGCACCTGAGAGCCTGGTATATCGATATATCGCCCGGACACAGCAGATCACATTACCGCTGTGTCAGGGCGATCACATGGTGTTTTAGCATGTGATTTCTGTGTCAAATCACAGCAATCACATAGCAAACAATGCAAAGTGAAACATAAGATTGCTTCACTCTACTCTCACTATGAGCCTGTCAGGCTGTTTGTACACTCACAGACTGCAGTGCAAGATACACCACTGTCTCTGATCACTGCCCCCAGTGTCCCTGCTCATTAACCCAGAGTAGGGGCAATAGGCAATGCAGCCATCCCGTCACCTGTCTAAGTGAGAACAAAAACACCACTGTACACCTGATCATCGCCATACCAGCGTCCTGATCAATGCGATACCGCACACCAGCACCCTGATCACCGCCATACCCCATACCAACACTCTGATAACTGAAATATCCCGTACCAGCACCCTGATCCCCGCCATATAGCATATCAGTGCCCTGATCATCGCTATACCCCATACCAGTATCCTGCACCACTATACCATATCCAAACATCCTGATCACCCCATAAGCTATACCATTATCCTGATCACGTCATGCCCCATATCAGCATCTTGATCACCCCATATGCCATACCAACATCCTGATCAGCCCCATACCAGCATTCTCATCACCTCCATACCATATAACAGTGTTTTGATCACCGTCATGCTTCCAACCAGTTTTCTGGTCACCACCACATCCCATATCGGCGTCCTGATTACCACCATATCTCATGTTAATATCCGGATCACTGCCATACTCTATACCAGCGCCCTGATCACTGCCATACATCATACCAGCATTTTAGGGTCTGAACTGATCAATTTTATTTGTACTCCAAAAATGTAGCAGAATTCATTTTGGCCTAAAACGTATGAATAAAAAATATTTAATTGCAAAAATGATGTACTGATCCCGCTCTGTCATTTTACGTGGCCTACCACTTCGTGGATGAGTTGCTGTTGTTCCCAGTTGCTTCCACTTTGTTATAATATCACTAACAGTTGACCGAGGAATATTTAGCAAGGAAATTTCACAGATGGACTTATTGCACAAATGGCAACCTATCACGTAACACGTTTAAATTCACAAAGCTTCTTAGAGCGACACATTCTTTCACAAATGTTTGTAGAAACAGTCTGCATGCCTAGGTGATTGATTTTATATACTTGTGGCCATGGAGGTGATTGGAACACCTGAATCCAATGATATGGAGGGGTGTCCCAATACTTTTGGCAATACAGTGTATATCTTATACCAGCCTTTCAACCAGGGTGCCTTCTGGGTTATTCAGGGGTGCCTTGACAAAATGTATAAAAATTGCCCTAAATTGTCCAAAATATGAACCCAAACCAGCACATAGATCAAGTCTGACTTTTTGTTATACAATGCCATAGGTTTTCACCATGCAACATTACATCCTTGGACATGGTGTGGTTTACTTTGCAAGAATACATTTTTTCTAATGTGGGGTGCTTTATGTGTGTGGATGCTTCTGCAATATGTAAACTATTAGGGGTGCCTCGAAATTGTACATAATTTTAAAGGGTGCCTTGACTGAAAAAAAGGTTGAGAAACACTGTCCTATACTACAGAATATAATTGAATATTGTAGTTTCAATCTGTAAAGGATTCTGAAGTTGAACTGAGCAGACTCACTGGATATATATAATTTAATTTGCTTTATCTTTCCTCTACAGATTTCTTTCCCTTCACTCAACACAATGCCCACTCCCCCTGGTCTGTAGGAGACTGCAATCTCATCTTGAATAATCTCGCACAAGAAAATAATAATTTTGAACTGAATGGCATTTCTGACTTTAGCACAGTTGTATAGTTTCCTAGATACATTTATAGATACACGCTTTACCTACTTTTTCCAAGATAATTCTCTAGATACATTAGATGTATAAAAACCAATTACGATAATTAGTTTATTGTTTATCATTTGCTAAAATACAAAAATCACGCTTACTACACTCTCTATAGAAAACTGATAATGCTCTGTGACAATAATGCCATGGGTTGCTCATTGTGTTAAATATCTATTAGTAAAACAAAGATTGTATATAGTTAATATGATACAAAACAATATCACCTCTCAAAAATGGAAATTAATATTTGCCCAAAAACATAAAATGTTCTTTTTAACAATTAAAGGGGATTTCCAGGAATCATCTGTATTGCATACTAACATATTGCATATTTCATGCCTGATGGGCATCTGGGTAAGCTGGAAATCACTGTAGCAGCAGCCATGATCTTCAGGGTCCTGCTGGGGTTTGTGTTGGGGTGAAGTCACTATCATATCTAATCAGATAAAGTCTTGTAATTGTGACAGTGTCAAGCAAATGACCCCAAGTTCTGTGTGCAGAAGCTGCTCGCACAGAACCCAAGCAAGCTTGCGATTGTCACTGTAGTAATACTGACTACTAAAGTGATTTTAACCTTCACGCGCTGGATATAAGGTATGAGATATGCACACTTACATTAACCCATGCTGGGCCAATGCAAGTACGCAATATATGGAATTCAGCTTTAAATGTTTTGTACACCAAAAACGGAATGGATCTCCAGGATTTAAAACACAAGATCTTTTTTCTAGAATTCCCACTTCCGCCCCCTGGAAAGACCACTGCTGCAATAACTTCATATAGATTAACAAATGTATTTAAAGAGGTATTAAACCCCAAACCAAAAATGTAATATAATGCAGCTTATCTATTATTAGATGTGGGGGAAGCATCAATTTTCTATTTTAGGCTTATTTCCCCTCTATTTTCACCTGGTGATCTGGCCAATACCGCACCTCCTGTATTAGAGTACATCCATTCTAGATAAAGGGGCAAAGTGGGCAAAGCAGACAGTAGCACTGTCAGTGAAGGGGGGGTGGAGTAAGATGTACTAGCAGATTTAAATACACTAACAAACTGAAGCCAAACTCCAGATCAACATTTTTAATAAGTTACAGCAACAGTTTTATTTTATTTTCGGATAAAGGTTTTACATGAATACATAAAAGCTGATCATTGTGAGCAACCCTGCCAGTATAAATGGCTTGCCTCATCCATGTAGATTGATAATTCTGCTGGAGAGCTTGTTCTTTTGAAGAAAAAAAAAGGACTTACTGGCTAGATCACCAATGAAAATAGAGGGAGAGCCTTAAAAAAGAAAACAAATGCAGCCATTACATCTAAGAACTGGTAAGCTGCAATAAAATAAATGTTTGCTTTGGGGTTTAAGACTGCTTTAAGTCTGTTCGCAGAAAAAAACATGTATTTGACCAATAAAAAATCCTTGATTGGCCTAAGGCTGAAAACAAAAAGCTACAGCACAGAAGAAACCAAGCAGGCCAAAACAGAATCCTGAAGTGATAAAACTTTCACCATAAGATTAAACTGAATGAAAAGGGCAGACATTGGACCGTAGTCCATGGACTTTATAGGCACCACATCAAGTTATCATAAAATGACACAATGACACAAAACTTAACTTATTTTAATTGTGCATTAATAAAGATTGAGTATTTTATTATAACTTAGTGTGGTGCCTATAAAGTCCATGGACTACGGTCCAATGTCTGCCCTTTTCATTAAATTAAGGGACAAGGCATCTTTGCATTTGTAAAGCACCATACACATGATGAGAATATTGGACGTACAATCATCCATTTTATTTTTTGTATGCTAGAATCATATCGAAAGTAAAGACGTTACTAAAGTTAACTAAAGTTACGAAAATTCTTGTACAACAGAAAGAAAATTCGGAAGAGATGTAATGTAGTTGTATTGCATTTTTGGACGAAAATGGTACTGATTAAATGAAAATTGATGATCTGTCATCGTACAAGAAAAATGTTCATGCTTATCCCCTCAAATACATTCGGATGAAAGCAGTGTACTAAAACAATCAGATTATGATACGATTGCTTCAAAAGCGGTATTTTTCATACAATTTTCTGATTTAAGCTTTAGGATGATGAGCACCTTAATATATCCAACCACAGTGATCGTGTTTCCATTTTGTAAACTATTCACAATAAGACTAAAGTTAAACACAGAGCCCAATATAAGTTTACATTGGCCTCAGACTTTTAAACTGTGATACCATTTCCGACTACCTTTTCATCTTAATAAAGTTTAACGCAGTATCTGTTAAAAAGTTCCCCTTTCTTTTCTAGACCCTACAGACAGGAAACAAGAGCAATGCATATGAACAAATGATGGTTGTTACCAGTAAGGTAGCACAACTCTGGAAGAAGGTGCACAGCACGGGGAGAATCAGCTGCATCAATCTTAACTTTCATGGTACTGACCAGCATGGGTTGGAACAAATCAGTAAGTTCTAGATTGTATTGCTGGAAAGAAAGAAAACAGAAACCAATCCATTCAGATTATTTCATTTATTTATATGGTACCATTATACTCGACAGCAGTTTACATTGTGTATACAGCCCCTGCAAAAAAGAACATTTTGTAGGGTGTCATTGCTGACCTTTCCTTTTGAAACTTTTATTTCCCTTGCTGTCCTGCTACTGATGCAGCTTCAATGCTGTCTGAGTCGCTGACCTAAAATAAGCTTATAGGTAAGGAAATATGAAACTTCTGTGACACTAATTTATAGAATGCTTGTTTCAGGCCAGTGCCTCAAAAGTGTTAAAAGCAAAGTGAAGTAAAGCAGGGCATACACTTTTTTTTCCATTCATTCAGCAGGTTGAACAAAAATAACCTGCTGCTGGTCAGAATACACAGATTAGCGGAGCATTGGCTGCAAGCTCTGATCAAATGCTGTTTTTACTGCATGATCGCTTGACAGAAGACAGTTTCTTGACCGACTTCTGTTGAACAGTCAGCAGTAAACATGGACCGGACGTCAGAGACGGTTCCCGCTGAATCAGCCAATTATCGGTCAGTGTATACCCTGCTTAACACTTTCAGAATTAAGTAAGCAATGGCAATCCTCAACATGACTGATGTACTTTAAAACAACTCTTTTATAAAATCTGTGGAGGGCACAATATTAACCAATGAAATAAGAAGACATAGGAAATGCCCTAAAGCTAGAAACAGCAATCTACCTTTAAAATGGCACAATTAGGCTGTAATCATACTAAATCTTTATAGTACAAAAATATATAAAAATCCATTTAGACCACATTATACTTGCATGGAAATTTAAAATCACATTTAATCACAAAAAGGACCTAAATCCATTGGATGAATACATATAATGATCCCATACAGAAATATTTCCAAGGTCTTAAAGATATTTGCAATATAAAATTAATGCTATATTAAATACCATAATATGATAAACCCATCACTATTCACTGTACTCCATTAAGAAAAAAAGTAAACAAGATGTTAAATAAGCATGTTCAGCTGCCTGAGCCATCAAGGTGGCAGTGCTCTTATAAAATATAATTATGAATAAAGGAAACTTCTGAGGAAAGACTAGGACTAATATATTATTAACTGAAAAAGTAAAAAAACACAAAAAGAAATAATAATCTGAAGAAGAAAAATGCAAAGCTATGATTGAAATCGGTTAAAAGAATACAGAAAAAAAAAACCTGTCTTTAGGAAGGAAAATCCCACACAAAATTAGATCAGGCATGTGACATAAGTAACATTAATAAGGACAAGTAAACTAACAGCATTTATGCACAATAGAAACAGGGTAAGGGTTTGTAAAAGTGATGATTGAGTGGCTATAAAGACACCCAGAGCACTTCTACTTTACAGCCAGGAGCTGGCTGATGAAAAATGGGCACAAGCTGGTGGCTGCTACCACAGCCAACAGCTTGTGCTAAACCCTTCACTCTTTGGACGTACTACAAACATCCAAATAGCTGAACTAGTGAAACAAGAACTCTCTTGGAAGCAAATTTTAGATCGCTCTCCTACCTAATCCAGTTTACCCTAGAGATTTGCATATAGGGGATACTTGATGAGGAATTATGCCACAAATAAGACAGGATATTCCTGCATGAGATGCTCTTTATGGCACATAAATAAATTGTGCTCACATGGATGCAGGCTGCTCCCTCCCCACACCTCAAATTTCTCAGTGGATTCTAATGGTTATCCCATATAAAAAAGTAATATATCAGAACAGGGACTGGGGGGGGTATAAGTAGCTTGGACATGGCGGCATCAACATGCTTCTTGGATAGCTCTGCCGGATCCTGCCCAGACACCCAGTCTAGCCCGCCCTGAAAGCTGCAACACATACCTGGCGACAGCAAACATTCGTCGGCACAGAAGGGACAAACAATCAGGAGATTACTTAGTACATATTTGTGTCAAAAAACTCATTCAAAGTCCCTTGTGGTGCAAAATAAAAAACTCCAAATCAAATTCTTAGCCTTCCACCTTCCACCCGTGCACACCAACATCAAATGCACTCACCAGATTAAGGTGAATGTAGAGCCTTTGGGATTTTAATAGGGAATCCCACACCCTCTTTCCATCCACTCAAAGTTAGCCTCCCAAAGATAGGATCCTCTTTCAGGTCCTCACCGTGGTCTCCTCGCTTCCTCCACCGTGTTCTCAGAGAAAAAAACTTACATAGTGTAATATTGCCAAGATCATTCTGATCCTATATTGAACAAACTCCAGGCCACTCACATTTCAAATGAATAATAAAAGCACATTTATTGGGCCCAAGACAGCCAGATAATCACAGACAGCAAATCCTCCAGGGTTCCCACATCAATACAGCCAGATGAGGCAGAGACTTAACCAATATTCAACACGAATCCCACAAAATGGCCGCTGGAACGCACCGCTCAGCGTGCGCTCCACTCACCGGAAGTGACGTCAGACGTACAGCAAATGGACCGGAAATGCGTCAACGCGTTTCACCCCTCCCATCGGGCGTTCTCAAGGTCTTGAGGACTATGCTATTTTGTTATTTAATATTATCTAGTTTGCGCTGTTTATTTTTCACATTTCACTTGTTTGTGTATTCACAATTTTTGTACAGCAGCAATTTAGAAGAGTGATTTATTTATTTATTCATTTATTTGATCTTGATTGGCGCAGGGATATATTTTTTCTTTTAATCAGGAGATTACACACTATTTCCTGCGGCAACGTTTGGTAGTATCTCTGGCCTAGACCATCACCCTTTCATGCAAGATGGTGCCGATGAAAACCGGAGAGGCTTCCTCCTCCTCCTAATCCAAGAAATCATCTGCTGTACAGCTACTCTCCATGGCAGCAGCAGTCACTTCAGCAGTCCGCCCGGATTCCCCTAATCCCTACACCTATACTGCCTTGCACAGACTCTCCTGTGGATTCCACCTCCTCCCCACGTCCAACGCTGTAGCGACAGTGACCTCTGGGGGATGATCACCGACCTGCCGTCAAAGCAAGATATGCAGGCTATGGCAACCTCAATTGTCAACGAGAGAGAGAGAAAGAGAGAGATCCATGACCTCTTCCAACAGATTGACTTGGTGGAGGAGAGAGTGACCGCCCTGGAGTCTCCCTTCACTGGCACAGATGCCCGGCTCTCAGAACTGGAGCGGGCGCAATCATACTACCGACGCTAGCTTACAGATGTTCAACTACACATTGATAATGGCGAGACCAGTCGCTGGGCAAAACCCCCCACTGTGGAGTTGGAGCTAAACCAAGATCATCGTGTGGGGGGCATAGAGAAAACCGGGAGCAACACTACTCTCACCCTGCCCAGAGATGTACTGTGCCGGGTACACTTCTTTGTTATTAAGGAGGAGATCCTTACGGTGCAGCGGTTAGCGTATATCCTGATGTCTCTTGCTTAACTTGGAGTATGCTGCGCCCACTTCTCGAAATCATCTGGGAGTCTTGTGCCACTTACCGCTGGGAACATCCATTTCACCTCATTGTTGCTAAGCAAGGTGCGTCCTACATTCTCCTGCTCAATTGCCAGCATTTTTTGACTTCCTGAAACAGCCTGCAGTGGAAGAACCAAATTGACTAGACTTGCTTCTACGGGTCTCGTTCTCAAGTCAACCACCTCCACGTCCGCAATGGATCCAACAGGCCCGTTCCAGAGTTCCAAGCTGTGAACCACCCAAATGTATCCCATCCTTGACATAGGATTGAAAGTGACACCTGCGGCCTCTCGGCCATCAGGTACTGCTACATGTGAACTCTGCCCTCTGGTCATGTCCGTGAGTTTAGTTTTATCAGTTACTGTTTTACAAATGTGGCTGGCCCCTAGCCTCCTGGTCTTAAGACATTCTCACCATCCCTGTACAGAGACCATAACCTGCTAAGGCTGTTGAATACCCTCATTTGGCTTGCGCTCCCACTTTGACTTTTATCTACCTTGCAGTGTCTTACATGACTGCCTCTGAAAGAAAGGCCACTTACAATCAGGCACCCTTTGGCGGTCTTATATTATATATTATTGTTAAATTATTGTCAATAAGCTGGTTGCAGATGTTGTATTAGGCATGTTCGTTCTCAGCCAGAAGCACCTGACTGGAGAGTATTGTGGTCCCAATATCCTTAGACCCTTGGGTCATGCCCGACTGTTTCCATTTGCGGTGCTGTTTTCGGGAGGGGTCGTGGGACTCCCCAGTTGGACGCATATCTCAGTTATAGGTATGTCTCCCTTTCTATTGGGTAACGGTGTACGGCACCTCATTATACTTCAATGTATTTTTAATTCCCATTGTTTTAGTTTGATACTGTTGCAGTTTCTAGGCATTCAATATATTTGATTTCAGTTGATAGTCTGGACAGACTAATCCGAGCATCTCTCCTTCTTCGGGTTCTCTAATCTCCCTACTACTCCCCCATAGGGCCTTCCCTAGAGGTTGCCCTTTGTAAACTCCGAAAGGAGTCTTAGTGGTAACTACTCTTAGTCCCCCGCCATTCTCATCTGCCCTGCTGCCTCCTCTACAGTCTCACAGATGTCTGCTGCTTTTGGGGAACTTCTTACTACACCCTTCTCCCTCTTTCTTCCACTCGTTTGCTTTTATCTTCTCTTTTTTCGTATTTTCTATCCTCTTTCTACACCATCCCCTGTTCATTTTCCCCTCTATTCCCTCCCCACCACTCTCATCTTTCCTTTCTATCGTTTACTCTATATTTCTCCCACTGATGTTTGTTTACTTTTCCCCCTCTGGTCTGTTTAACTCTGTTTCTCTTACTGCTACCCCCTCCCGGAACATCCCCCTTCTCCTTCTGGATTGCTCACCCAGTTACTCCATCTACGATTTATACATTGCAAATTGCATCTTTCAATATCAGGGGCCTGAGCGTCCTGGAGAAGAGCTCCAGACATCTCCTGGACTTGAAGAAAAGTAAAGTGCAAGTGGCCTTTCTAAAGGAAACCCATGGTAACCCATGTCCCTAGGCTCATTAATCGAGACTTCCCAGTGGCAAATCACAGTCTGTCTGCCATTTCCAAATTGAAACGAGTTAGTATCTTGCTAGGTAAAACAGTCCCCTGGTCTCTCTCCACGGTGCAGCAGGACCTGCTGGGTCGATATCTGCTTGTCAGAGGTAAGATTGGCCATTTTACACTGACCTTTGCCAATGTTTACTTTCCTAATGTGAACCACCTACCCTTCTTAAGCTTCTGGTGCTGCTAGACTTTATGGAGGGAACTTTAATCTTTGGTGGCGACCATAACATAAACTTGGAACAGCTTATGGATATCTCGAGGGGCTCCTCTCATCTCTTTTTCCTGCCCTAAAAAACTGAAAGCTGAACTACTGTACATCTGCCACATCTGGTTGACCGCTGGCGCATTTTGCATCCCAGTGTGAGAGATTATTATTACTACTCTGCAGTCCACCAAACATTTTCTTGCCTGGATTACTTTCTGGTCCAACAAAAAGATCTCCTCAGAATCCAGTCGATCTTGCCTTTTCAGACCGAACCCCGGTATGCCTGGATTTGCGGATAGGACCCGACTTCCGTAGTTCCCAGTCTTGGCGCCTAAATGAAGCCCTGCTTATATCTCCTGAAACTACGGTGACCCTTGAACATTCCATCACAGAGTACTTCTCCCTGAATTCTGACTCGGTAGATAGCCATTACATACTATGGGAGGCTCATAAACTGGTTCTCTGGGATACTCTGATGGTGATTGCGGCCAAACTTAAAAAAGAATGCTCCCTTCAGGTAGACACTATATTGGCTAGACTCCGACATCTGGAAGGCGCCCATAAGGCTAGCATTGCCAAAACGACCAATCAGGATATTCTGAAGACCAGAGAGAAATTTCTTCTCTTTCACAAGGTTAAACAAAAGTTAGCTTGGTCCCACCGCACTATGCATAAATACTGTAACAAGCCTGGAACTCTCCTTGCTCGTGACATTCGCACTCCTGTCCATATCTCTCATATAAAAATATATAATCCCCCTGCGCTCCACTGGTATGAACAAACACAACCCCAAATATATGCAAGCTGCTACCACCTATTCCCAATACCACAGGATGTATGACATAAAAAAATAATATTGGTGAAGGGCTTCACATGAAAAAGTAAATAAGTAGGTGCAATGATATAAAAATACATACAGTTGCAAGAAATAGTATGTGAACCCTTTGGGATTATGTGGAGTTTTGCATGAATTGGGCATAAAATGTGCTCTGAACGTCATCTAAGTCACAACAATAGAAGAACACAGTCTGCTGAACATAATACTACACAAACATTAGATGATGCCATGGTTTAATTGCACATAACATGTAAACATTCACAGTGCAGGGAGGAAAAAGTATGTGAACCTTTGGACTTAATAACTGGTTGGCCCTCCATTGGCGGCAATAACCTCAACCAAACGTTTCCTGTAGTTGCAGATCAGACCTGCACAACGATCTGGAGTAATTTTGGACCACTCCTCTTCACAAAACGGTTTCAGTGTAGCAATATTCTTGGGATGTCTGGTGTGAATTGCTCTCTTAAGGTCATGCCACAGCATTTCAATCGGGTTGAGGTCAGGACTCTGACTGGGCCACTCCAGAAGGCATATTCTGTGCTGTTGCAGCCATTGATTTGTTGAATTACTTGTATGCTTTGGGTCATTGTCCTGTTGCATCACCCATCCTCTGCGGAGCTTCAGTTGGCGGACAGATGGTCGTACGTTTTCCTGCAAAATGTCTTGATAAACTCTGGAATTCATTTTCCCATCAATGACAACAATCCGTTCAGGCCCTGAGACAGCAAAGCAGCCCCAAACCATGATGCTCCCTCCACCATGTTTTACAGTGGGGATGAGGTTTTGATGTTGGTGTGCTGTGCCTTTTTTTCTCCACACATAGTGTTGTGTGTTCTTCCCAAACAACTCAATCTTGGTTTCATCTGTCCACAGTATATTTTGCCAGTAGTGCTGTGGAAAATCCAGGTGCTCTATTGCAAACTTCAAATGTGCTGCAATATTCTTTTTGGACAGCAATGGCTTCCTCCGTGGTGTCCTCCCATGTACTCCGTTCTTGTTTAATGTTTTCCTTATTGTAGATGCATCAACAAAAATGTTAGCATGTGCCAGAGATTTCTGTAGGTCTTTAGCTGACACTCTGGGATTCTTCTTCACCTCATGCAGCATTCTGCGCTGTGCTCTTGCAGTCATTTTTACAGGACGACCACGCCGAGGGAGAGTAGCAACAGTGCTAAACTTTCTCCATTTGTAGACAATCTGTCTTACCTTGGACACATGAACATCAAGGCCTTTGGAGATTTTTGTAACCATTTCCAGCTTCATGCAAGTCAACAATTCTTGATCGTAGGTCTTCTGAGAGCTCTTTTCTGCGAGGCATGGTTCACATCAGACAGTGCTTCTTGAAACCAGTAAACCCAAAACAAGTGTGTGTTTTTTAGGGGCAGGACAGCTGTCAGCAACACATCCAATATCATCACACTGATTGGAGTCAAGGTTGGCTCACTCCTGGCTCCAATTAGCTCTGGGAGAAGTCATTAAGCTAGGGCCTCACATACTTTTTCCTCCCTGCACTGTGAATGTTTACACGTTATGTGCAATTAAACCATGGCAACATCTAATGTCCGTGTAGTATTATGTTCAGCAGACTGTGTTCTTCTATTGTGACTTAGATGACAGTCAGAGCACATTTTATGCCCAATTAATGCAAAACTCCACGTAATCCCAAGGGGTTCACAAACTTTTTCTTGCAACTGTAACTCATCAAGTGAAGACTAATAAGGCTGCTCTGTGTCCCATGAGGTACAATAAAGAAAATAAGAATTCTCATTAAGCATTATAATTTAATTCTTTAGGGGGAGTAAGTACATAAGCACTTGATCCAGTTCTGACTGGTGTCCCATTGTTCCCTAAAAGCATCTCTACATGCTGGCTGTGGCTTCATCCCTTTTGAAGCTCAAATTATGGGCATTCCAGTGAGGGCAGGTACAGCCATCAAAGAGCCCCTGCCCCTTCCCCAAGCTGTCACAATCAATGCTGTTTGTTCATTTAAAATAGTAAAAGATCAGAGATGGTGACACGGATACGACGGGACATGCCGCAGTTGTGGAAATTGTCAGTTTTCTTCCCAACCATTTCTAAGGGACTCGAACAAGATGGAAGCTGCCCCTACTCTGCTTACTTCACCGTCGGTGCTCTAACGGCTGGCGCTGCAACACAGAGCGTTCCCTGCACAGCCTTTCAAGACCTGCAGTCCTCACATTTAGGGAATTCTACTTCCTCCATAAGAAGTCCAGCTAAATCTAAGCCACAGCGAGACTCTTCTGGGCACAGTGGAGATGAAGACCACACTGAGGTGAGAGATGTGCACAATTCTTAATCTATGGACATGGTTGCTGCAATCCCAATAGCCTCTTTTCCTACTAAAGGCTAACCTATATCTGACACGATTCTTAAGGAAATGTTGTTGTCACTAAAGGCATCTTTACAAGATGATTTATTCTCTGGCTTACACCAATACAGAGCTGATGTACAAGCTGATGTCAGGTGGAAGATCAAATGTCAGAATAAGCTACATCCTTTAACACAATGTAGGACGCACAGGAAGCACACTGACGAAATGGTTTGGATCAAGTCTAAACTTTCTGATTTGGAAGACAGATCTAGGTGCAGTAACATTAAATAAAGAAGGATCCCGGAATCTGTCCCTACATCCCAACTGCCCAATTTCTTCCTTACTGCACTACCTGGTCTTTTTTCTGCAGATCTTATGATAGATTGTGTGCATCACATTCCAAAACCTCCCCACCTCCCACTGGAGGTTCCCCTCGATGTTCTCCTCTGAATGCACTTCTATCAGGTTAAGGTAAACTTACTGGAAACTTTCAGAACGGTGAATTAAATCCCAGAGAAAATTTGAAATATCCAAATATTTCAAAATTTCTTCCAATTCATCAAGCAAAGGCATAACAACTTGCATACCTAACAAAAGCCATTCACAACCACAACATCAAATATAAATGGAAATAACCTGTCAACCTAGTGGTCACACATGAAAGGTCATCTAAAAGTATCCACAAATTGGAAGAGGAGATTCAACTGCCCCCCCCAAAAAAGGGGGGAAAATGTCAGTGCGGCTTATGAAGCAAATGTAAAGCGGCCGGTCCGGTATTTCTGCCGCCACCATATCAGAATATCGGGCCGGCCGCTTAGCTCTTCTCTCCTGCAGGACCCTACCTGTTCTTCGCTCCAGTGCTGCAGTCTTCCCGCGGCAGCTTCTGTGATAGCTGGGTGCCCACTGCACATGCGTGAGAAGCGCCGGGCTTTGTGAATGGTCCGGTGTCTTCTGGGACACATGGCAGGTCCTAGAAGGCTCCGGGCCATTCACAAAGCGCAGTGGGCACCCGGCTGTCACAGAAGCCGCCACAGGAAGAAGGAAGGACAACTCCGCAAAAGTGGGAGCGGATATCTGTCAAATTCAGGTACCCGTTCCACCTCCCTCCCCAAAGGTTCGCAGTCTCTGATAATCTCCTTTACTGTTTGCAGTCTCTGGTCTTCTGTACTATGTCCGCAGTCTCTGGTCATCTCCTGTACTGTGTCCGCAGTCTCTGGTCATTCCCTGTACTGTATCCGCAGTGTTTGGTCATTCCCTGTACTATGTCCGCAGTCTCTGGTCATTCCCTGTACTGTGTCCGCAGTCTCTGGTCATTCCCTGTACTGTGTCCGCAGTCTCTGGTCATTCCCTGTACTGTGTCCGCAGTCTCTGGTCATTCCCTGTACTGTGTCCGCAGTCTCTGGTCATTCCCTGTACTGTGTCCGCAGTCTCTGGTCATTCCCTGTACTGTGTCCGCAGTCTCTGGTCATTCCCTGTACTGTGTCCGCAGTCTCTGGTCATCCCCGGAACTGTGTCCGCATTCTCTGGTCATCCCCTGAACTGTGTCCGCAGTCTCTGGCCATCTCCTGTACTGTGTCCGCAGTCTATGGTCATCCCCTGTACTGTGTCTGCAGTCTCTGGTCATTCCCTATACTGTGTTCGCAGTATCTGGTCATCCCCTGAACTGTGTCCGCAGTCTCTGGTCATCTCCTGTACCGTGTCCGCAGTCTCTGGTCATTCCCTGTACTGTGTCCGCAGTCTCTGGTCATCCCCTGAACTGTGTCCGCAGTCTCTGGCCATCTCCTCTACTGTGTCCGCAGTCTCTGGTCATCCCCTGTACTGTGTCTGCAGTCCCTGGTCATTCCCTGTACTGTGTTCGCAGTATCTGGTCATTCCCTGTACTGTGTTCGCAGTATCTGGTCATTCCCTGTACTGTGTTCGCAGTATCTGGTCATCTCCTGTCCTATGTCCGCAGTCTCTGGTCATCTCCTGTACCGTGTCTGCAGTCTCTGGTCATTCCCTGTACCGTGTCCGCAGTCTCTAGTCATCCCCTGAACTGTGTCCGCAGTCTCTGGCCATCTCCTGTACTGTGTCCGCAGTCTCTGGTCATCCCCTGTACTGTGTCCGCAGTCTCTGGTCATTCCCTGTACTGTGTTCGCAGTATCTGGTCATCTCCTGTCCCTTGTCCGCAGTCTCTGGTCATCTCCTGTACCGTGTCCACAGTCTCTGGTCATCCCCTGTACCGTGTTGGCAGTCTCTGGTCATCTCCTGTACTGTGTCCGCAGTCTCTGGTCATCCCCTGTACCGTGTCCGCAGTCTCTGGTCATTCCCTGTACCGTGTACGCAGTCTCTGATTATCCCCTGTACTGTGTCTGCAGTCTCTGGCCATCTCCTGTACTGTGTCCGCAGTCTCTGGTCATTCCCTGTACCGTGTACGCAGTCTCTGGTTATCCCCTGTACTGTGTCTGCAGTCTCTGGCCATCTCCTGTACTGTGTCCGCAGTCTCTGGTCATCCCCTGTACTGTGTCTGCAGTCCATTGGTTCAGAATATTTTTTTTCTTGTATATCTCCTCTAAAACCTAGGTGCGTCTTATAGTCAGGTGCGTCTTATGGAGCGAAAAATAAGGTAAGTCTAGAATTCCTTTCATTTTTCACCCCTTCACCAAAAATAAAAATCATTAACCCACAAGACATAGCGGATGCCTTTGCAGACTACTATAGCTCCCTGTACAACTTGAAAGAAGATCAATCTACTTCACAACCTACTGAAGGGGCCATATGTTCCGTTTTAGCCAGCATACGCCTACCTAATCTATCAGAATTTCAATTGGATCACCTTTATTCCCTGTTCTCCACCCTTGAGATAGAAAAAAAAACTATAGATAACCTGCCCAGTGGTAAGTCGTCAGGCCCAGATGGCTTTACCAATGAATATTACAAAACCAGATCTTGTACGTATTTCGCACGTTACCTATTCCAGTCCCATCCCAGTACCTTTCCTCCCTCACTAGTATCCTCAAAAAAGACATATGGCAAGGCAAACACCCTTGATGCTCCTTGACTCACATAATTAACCCCTTCACGCTGGCCCCTCCTGGCCCTTTACGGGGTTCCTGACACCGAGAGGAGGGGCGGGGTAAGGGTCATGTGGCCACTTTGATTGACCGTCATGGAAGTCAAATGATCGGAAAGGTCCTCATCGCAAGGAGAGATCGGGACCTTTCCGTGGGATGCCGAAACATGTGCAGGGAGCGCGCAGGGTGCACTCTAAGCACGTTTGTTTACAAATGGTACGCAAATATGCGGCCACTCAGCATCAAAGCCAAGCCAACGAGAGGCCAAATACTTGCATACTATCGGCGTGAAGAGGTTAAACATGAAAAAGTAGGAATGATAGATTTAAAAGACTATTTTTTGCCAACGCAACTAGTACATTTTAAAAATTGGTTCCACCCCTCACCAGATAAACTCTGAGTACATATAAAATCCACAATAATGAAAGTACAACACCTCCATACTAATTTACTGGCAGACCGTTGGAAACAACTACAGTTAACTAGTTTACCAACAACTGCCCAGTCTTCTATCTTAGCGTGGAGGGCTCCACATGATCATCCAAATCTTTCAAATGCTCAAAGCATATATATGCCACTGTTAGCGTTGGAAATCCTTATTCCTTATCTGTCAATTAAAAAATTGACTGTCCAGGGCATCCAGTGGGTGGACGATATTATGGATGTAACACTCAACCCTTCCCAAATCTAGTAAGGCTGGATCACATTCCAGCCACTCAATTTTTTACATACATAAGAATCTTACACAGTAACCCTCTACAATAATACAACTTTTCACCCCAGTAAAGACCTTCTATAAAACTCCCACATCACATACGAAAGGGATCTCGATCCTTTACAATACTCTCCACAGTAAGACTACATTTTACAAGTCTAGGCTTCTCTTGAAACGGGAAGAAGATATCCAGCATACCTACACGCCTGAACAATGGCTTCAAGCCTTTAAATATACATACAATATATCCCAGTGTATCAATCATTGGGAGCGTTCACAAAAAATAATTTCTCGTTGGTATTTGACACTTTCAGGATATCCCAGTTCTACCCTTTTAAGTCCTTTCTATCTTGAGTAATTGTGGCCATAGAGGAAATCTACACCATATACACTGGTCCTGTAAATCCTCACAAGTTCTTGAAACCCAGTATTCAGCCTTATTTCCTCATTTACTGGTATTCCAACTCCACCCACTTCAGCTTTAGCAATTCTAAACGTAGTAATTGAAAAGTTCCCACCAAATAATCGCCTGATAGTTGCACACATACTTCAAGTTTCCAAATCACTAATAACTAGACACTGGAGGAAAAACATAGCTCCTAATCTGTCTGAAGTGATTGCATACTTTAAACTTACCTACGAATATGGGGGAAAAAAAACCGTTTTGATTACGTACGGGCTTGATTAAAAAATTTGCCTACATGTGGAAACTGTGGTTCTCATCGGTTAACACTTGATGTTCTTGATAATGTTATTGCTAATTCAGTTGTCTTCCTTTTCCTATTTTCGTACAGACATGTATTAGCCATGATGGCTTTAACACCTTGACACTGTATGAACCTGATGTACTTGATAAAATGTTTGTAAGTTGCTTTACACTCTACTTTTCATCCTGTACTTGCTGTATGTGTAAATCCAATAAGCATTTATTGAAAAAAACACAATATAAGATCTCTAAAAGCTGCAGCTCTAGATAAAGTATCTGTCAGTGCCCTTTATGTCAAAAACAAAAAAAAATTGTGTTGAGCTGCTAAGAAGATTGGAATAAAGCTGCCACCTTACAATTTTGATACCAACCGCAAGTAACCATATAACATAAACACCACAGCTAAATTCTCAAGTAAAATGAATCGCACACAAATGCATAAATATAGGTAAACAGTACAACAATGTATAACATTATGCAATAGAGCAAATATACGGATAGTAAAAACTTTTTACATTTTTACATAAATAATCAATTATTATTCAAAATCAAATAAGTGCAGAATAAAAAGTAAAAGTCCAGCAAAAAGTCCATAAAAACAGAATCACATAATCAAATAACATTTTGTGAAAATAGAAATGTGTATGAAACACCTGCTGTGCCACTAACAGTGTCACTGCAGTTCTCCTTCCTGTCAGAAAAGATGTGTATCCACCACCATGTGACACCAATAAGGGAGCCTCTTACCAGATGGAGTGAACCATTGGATTATAAATGGTCAAACAGCACTCTATATCATCCGAATCCCAGGAAGACTTCCAGCTCAGGATGGACTATCCTTCCAAATCACTCCACCGCCATTAGAGGTAAATCACAGAAAAATAAAATTGGTATAATCCCATAGTTAAGCATGTATATGTATTGTTTATTAAACCACTTACACAAAAAAAATGGGTAAAACAGATGCAAATAAACGGCTAATAGAAAAGCTTCATAATATAGCTAGGCAGCCACACATACAAAATAGCAATATTGCGAATAAAAATTTCAATGTAGCAGGCTGAGTCAGCCACACTGGGCTCAATGCCAGCAGGCATGCGTGATGACATCACATTGTAGCCACGCCCTAGCTGTTTTGCCAAAAATTATGTTGAATCAGGTCCCCTGACTTACGAGAGGCACAGGGTAATCTGTGTCTGAAATGCCTGTGTTCACATTAGTTAAAAACAGATTTCCAGGTAATAGATCTTTCTGAATGAGGCTTTTACTGTTTATAGGAAGGTAGGAATCAGAAATTCTTCTATCTCTTAAGATTTGGGTTTCATCAGCCATGCCGTTGAAACCAGAGACTAATAAGGAAGAAAGAATAAAGAGCCTTGAAGATCTGGACTGTTGGGAAGACGCTAGGAGTTGTGTGTTAGAAACCTGTGTACCGTGTTTTTTTGGGCCATTTTGGTGCAATTAGGACCACTGTTTTCAACTCTTCATCTATTTTCTAGAAAAAAAATCGATGCAAAATTCACACCGGAGGGAAAGGGCTTAAACTGAGTTATATAGGATCCCTTGTTTTGATAACAAACATATGTAGTTTGTTGTTGAATCTGGAGGCTCAGATGTCTACAAGCGGAATTCATTCTTGGCATATCAGATTGAGGATATCAGGGGGTTTATTTACTAAACCTGGTTCACTCAGAATCTTGTCCACTTCTGCATAAAAACCAATCAGCTTCCAGGTTTTATTGCTGAAGCTTAACTGAACATGCTGAGGTTAGAAGCTGATTGGCTACCATGCACAGGTGCCCAAGATTCTGAGTCAACCAGGTTTAGTAAATAAACCCCCAGGTGTCCATTTTTGTGATGTGAACCGTAAAGATCATTGAACAATGATTTTTTTTGTCAATGAGGCTATGTGGCTTGCTTTCTTCAAGGCTACATGACCCTGGTGTCATCTTGATGGCCCCTTGATGGCTGACATAAACCACAGCCGTGGCATGGTCTGTCTACACCTTGATTGAGTGTCCCTTCAGGAAGGAAGTCCAGTGCTGCAGGGTCAACTGGACTGCTCTGTGCACCTGTTATAACTTTCCAGTGACAGGGAAGGAAGGACTTCTCTAATGTTATGACTGGCATGGTGATCTATTTAGATAAGTAGATCCTTCATTGGCTGCAGAGATACATGGGTAAATCCTGCTTATTCCAGGTTGACAACACAATCGTACTGCCTTGAAAGAAGGTACCATGAGGCCTAGAAATCTCAGGGAGAATCTCATTGTCATAAATCTCTTGGACCTCACTTCTGGAGCATAGGCCCTTGGAGAAAGAATTTTATTTTCCGGGAAAAAAGACTTTTTCCTGAGATGACAAATATTGCAGCAAAAGGGAAGACTGCAAAACAGATTTGTTGAAACTGATCACCTGGAGCATGTGAATTGTCCTGTGAACATTTTCTGATAGCTGGAAGGGAGAGATGTACTTCAAAAGAATGTCTTCTAGATAGTTCTGTGAAGGGCAAGAAGAGTTGCTAAGATGTCTGTGAACACTCTGGAAGCAGAGAACAGGACAAACGGCAATGAGGTAAACTTGAAGTGATTGCCAATGTGAACCGCAGAAAGTTCTGATGAGGTGGGTAAATGGGAATATGAAGATAAGAATCTTCGGTTTCCACTGATGCAAGGTATTCCTTAATTCCTGGAAAGGCTTAAGTATGAGGTGGCTTTTGCAGGCAGCTCCAGCAGTCCAAGCTTTCAACCAATAGTGGTTAAACCATTACATATACAGTTGTGTTCAAAATAATAGCAGTGTGTTGAAAAAAGTGAATAAAGCTCAAAATCCTTCTAATAGCTTTTATTTCCATACACACAAATGCATTGGGAACACGACACATTCTATTCCAAATCAAAACATGAAGAAAAATAGATCAAATTTGTGTTGTTCTTCTAAAAAAATTGAAGAAAAGTGAATACTAGACTGTTCAAAAAAATAGCAGTGTTTGTATTCTTTACAAACTCAAACATTCACTATATAAACTGAAAAATGTTTGAAGATTTTGCTTTCCTTTGAATCACTTAATGAATATTTAGTTGTATAAGCACTGTTTCTGAGAACTGCTGTACATCTGTGTTGCATGGAGTCAACCAACTTCTGGCACCTGTGAACAGGTATTCCAGCCCAGGATGATTGGACTACATTCCACAGTTCTTCTCTATTTCTTGGTTTTGCCTCAGAAACTGCATTTTTGATGTCACCCCACAAGTTTTCCATTGGATTAAGATCCGGGGATTGGGCTGGCCACTCCATAATGTCAATCTTGTTGGTCTGGAACCAAGATGTTGCACGTTTACTGGTGTGTTTGGTGTCGTTGTCTTGTTGGAACACGCATTTCAATGGCATTTGATCTTCAGCATAAGGCAGCATGACCTCTTCAAGTATTCTGATGTATTCAAACTGATCCATGATCCCTGGTATGTGATAAATAGGCCCAACACCGTAGTATGAGAAACATCCCCATATCATGATGCTTGCACCACCATGCTTCACTGTCTTCACAGAGTACTGTGGCTTGAATTCAGTGTCTGGGGATCGTCTGACAAACTGTCTCCAGCCACTAGACCCAAAAAGAACAATCTTACTTTCATCAGTCCACAAAATGTTGCGCCATTTCTCTTTAGGCCAGTCAATGTGCTCTTTGGCAAATTGTAAACTCTTCAGCACGTCTTTTTTTCAACAGTGGGACTTTGCAGGGACTTCTTGCAGATAGCTTGGCTTCACATAGGCGTCTTCTAATTGTAACAGTACTCACAGGTAGCTTTACACCTTTTTTTTGATCTTCCTGGAGCTGATTGTTGGCTGAGTCCTTGCCATTTTGGCTATTCTTCTATCCATTCGAATGGTAGTTTTTCGCTTTCTTCCATGTCTTTCAGGTTTTGGTTGCCATTTTAAAGCATTTGAGATCATTTTAGCTGAGCAGCCTATCATTTTCTGTACTTCTTTATATGTTTTCCCCTCTCCAATCAACTTTTTAATCAAGGTACGCTGTTTTTCTGAACAATGTCTGGAACGACCCATTTTCCTCAGAATTTCAGAGAGAAATGCACTGTAATCAGCATGTACATTTGCTGCCTTCCTTCCTTAAATAAGGGCAATAATTGCCACCTGTTTTTCAAAGAATGAATGACATCACTAATAGAACTCCACACTGCTATTATTTTGAACACGCCCCTTTCAATGAGTGATTCAATGACACAGAATCAGCAGCATGCATGTCATGACTGTTGGGTCTCTAGGATTTCCATTACTCTACTACACCTGCTAGTAAATTATTTGCCATGTAGAAATATCATTTCTACCAAAAACAGTGATTGATCAGGTTAGTGATGTCTGACTGCTATTATTTTGAACACAACTGTATAAAGTGAAGTGGCAAGCCTCTGGTGATACACAGCGATGAAACAAATCCTTCTACATAAGTTGTACCTGTGAAAAATGTGGGTCAGACCATTGTACTTTTCACTAACTTCAGCCAAATGGCTAGCCAACTCACATCGTGCTGATAGGAAACAATGACACTCTCAGCCTCACCCTGCATAAAGATTTTCCAGCTTGCGGGACCAAAATCTAAGTGCCAACAGACGGAGAGCGATTGTAACTGGGTTTAGCAACCTAAGCAATTAACTCTTTACTATTTTTCGATAGAAAGCACTTAGTAGCGGTAATCGTCCACAATATTAGCAATAGCAATTGATGACTTTATATAAACATCTAAACACACTCTGTCACCACAGACAGGTATATCCAGAGATTTACCATGTAGTAGCACTCTTTATTTAAAGCTTTATTTTGGTGGTATTTATTCACCACTGGGATTTTTATTTTTTTTGCTAATAAATAATATTTTATCAAAAATCTTGGCCAAAATTTTAGTTAAAAAAAAACTAACCCAAATTAGTTTATAACCAAAAATTATAATTATTAAGCATTTTGTTTACATTTTTATTATTCTTTTTATATTGTGTTTGTTTTTTACATACTGTCACCCTAGCAGTACAGTGTCACCATGGTGACACTGTACTACTTGTGGGGGGTGATGAAGATTTTTTTTTTTTTTTTTTACACGGATTGCTTTTACACCCATAAAGTCTGTAAAAGAAATCATTTCTCCTTCTCTTTGGCTGCATTCTTGCAGCCATTGAGAACTACTGTGTGAGCTGTGATTGGTCACAGCTTGTCACATGGTACAAGGCTTTTGTAAATAGCTTCCCAGGGAGCACGCACAAACAGGGGGTGGGGTGGCTGTTTATAAACGGCCACCCGACCCTGCACTGCCACCGTCCGGCCGTTTATATACAGCGGCCGGACGGGAGATGGTTAAAGCAGGAAATGGCAGGTGTGGTAACAAGTGGTGCCATCATCCCCTGAATAAACCACATAAGAAAAAACCATCCTATGTATGGGATTTTCAGAGCACAAAAAAGTGATAAAACCGTTTGATTCATAAAAGATTTGATCAACATTTATATTGAACACAAAATGTAAAAATTTCCATAGACAGAAATAATATGGAAGTTATACATTACATGTCTATCACAATTGGTGCACAAAGAAAAAAGTGGGGTTTAAGTCATAATAAGACACTTAACGCACTTCAAGACAACAACCAATCTCTTCCTCATAAGTGCCTTAATTAGACATGATAAAAAAACCCAGCATTAAGACAAAAATAGAAAGATAGCCTCTGTTGTAAAACCAGAAAACATATATGTAGCTGCTTTCTCCAAAATCCTCCCAGACATGTGTACGAAAAAAGGAACAACGCCGCCCTGGTTGCTTCCAGAAGTAGCCCCCTAGGGGCTCCATCAGAACAGTTAGCAATGTATTTCAAAATTTACATGGTCCTTCAAACACTGAGCCCCACAATTTGCCACTGTGAGCTGGCATGTAAAAGCTTCCTTGATAGCTTCCTACACCTCCTCTGTAAAAGACCATCTGGAATTTTAAAATGGTATTATCCGTTGTTTTGTGCTGTAATAATCCCCTAAAAAAAGGAGTGTTTTTTCTTCTGAGGTACATACAGCGGGTAAAATAAATACTGAACACGTCACCATTTTTCTTGGTAAATATACATACAAAGAAACCAAAACGAACAGGTTCAGAAATTAAGTTTTGTGTAATAAAATGGAATAACACAGGGAAAAAGTATTGAACACATGAAGAAAGGGAGGTGCAAAAAGGCATGGAAAGCCAAGACAAATGAAATCTATCAGTAATTAGAAAGGAATCCTGGCTCTTCTCAGTGCATATTAATATTAGCTGGCTTAGTCTCAACTGATGGCCTAATAAAAGATGTCTCCTTGTCAGGAAATATTTCATGATGGGTAAAAGCAAAGAGCTCTCTCAAGACCTTTGCAACCTTATTGTTGCAAAACATACAAATGGTAGTGGTTACAGAAAATTTTCTAAACTTTTGAATGTTCCAGTGAGCACTGTTGGGGCCATAATCTAGAAGTGGAAAGAACATCATTTCACCATAAGCTTGCAACGACCAGGTGCTCCTATCCTAGCAAGATTTCTGACAGAGGAGTGAAAAAAATGATAAGAGCCAAGGACAACTTGTAGAGAGCTCCAGATAGAACTAGAATTAGAATTAGCAGGTACAATTGTTTCAAAGAAAACAATAAGTAATGCACTCAACCACCGTGGCCTGTATGCACACTGACCATGCAAGACTCCATTGCTAAAGAAAAAGCATGTTGAAGCTCATTTAAAGTTTGGTGCACAACATTTAGACAAGCCTATGAAATACTGGGAGTATACAGTCAGTCTGGTCAGATGAGACCAAAATTGAACTCTTGATGCCATAATACACATCATGTTTGGAGGTCAAATGTCATTGCACATCACCCTAAAAACACCATACTAACAGTGAGGTTTAGAGGTGAGAACATCATGGTGTGGGGCTGTTTTTCAGCATACAGTACTGGCAAACTTCATGTCTTTGAAGGAAGGATGAATGGAAAAATGTACCAAGACATTCTTGATAAAAAATTTGCTGCCATCTACCAGGATGATGAAGATGAAACAAGGGGACATTTCAGCAAGACAATGATCCAAAACACAAAGTCAAGGAAACTCTCAACTGGTTTCACGAAAATAAAGCTGCTAGAATAGCCCAGCCAATCACCTGACTTGAATCCAATAGAAAATTTAAGGAGAGAACTAAAGATCAGAGTTCATAGAAGAACCTTCAAGATTTGAAGACTGTGTAGAAGAACTGGCAAAAATCACACCTAAGTAGTGCATGCCACTAGTTTCTCTATACAAGAGGAATCTTGAAGCTGTCATTACTAACAAAGGAATTTTTACGAAGTATTAAATACATTTCAGTTGGCGTGTTCAATACTTTTTTCGTGCTATTCCTTTTTATTACACATAACTTAATTTTTGAACTTGTGTGTTGTGGTTTCCTTGTATATTTCGGTTGTATGGGTTGTTACCGACACGTGGTGAAAATTTCATATCAATAGCACCTTTAGAAAAATATTTAGTTAGAAAAATGGTGACGTGTTCAATACTTATTTTACCCTCTGTATATACAGTCAGGTCCATTAATATTGGGACATCGACACAATTCTAACATTTTTGGCTCTATACACCACCACAATGGATTTGAAATGAAACAAACAAGATGTGCTTTAACTGCACACTGTCAGCTTTAATTTGAGGGTATTTACATCCAAATCAGGTGAACGGTGTAGGAATTACAACAGTTTGCATATGTGCCTCCTACTTGTTAAGGGACCAAAAGTAATGGGACAATTGGCTTCTTAGCTGTTCTATGGCCAGGTGTGTGTTATTCCCTCATTATCCCAATTACAATCAGCAGATAAAAGGTCCAGAGTTCATTTCAAGTGTACTATTTGCATTTGGAATCTGTTGCTGTCAACTCTCAAGATGAGATCCAAAGAGCTGTCACTATCAGTGAAGCAAGCCATCATTAGGCTGAAAAAACAAAACAAACTCATCAGAGAGATAGCAAAAACATTAGGCGTGGCCAAAACAACTGTTTGGAATATTCTTAAAAAGAAGGAATGCACCGGTGAGCTCAGCAACCCCATAAGACCCGGAAGACCACGGAAAACAACTGTGGTGGATGACCAAAGAATTCTTTCCCTGGTGAAGAAAACACCCTTCACAACAGTTGGCCAGATCAAGAACACTCTCCAGGAGGTAGGTGTATGTGTGTCAAAGTCAACAATCGAGAGAAGACTTCACCAGAGTGAATACAGAGGGTTCACCACAAGATGTAAACCATTGGTGAGCCTCAAAAACAGGAAGGCCAGATTAGAGTTTGCCAAACGACATCTAAAAAAGCCTTCACAGTTCTGGAACAACATCCTATGGACAGATGAGACCAAGATCAACTTGTACCAGAGTAATGGGAAGAGAAGAGTATGGAGAAGGAAAGGAACTGCTCGTGATCCTAAGCATACCACCTCATCAGTGAAGCATGGTGGTGGTAGTGTCATGGTGTGGGCAGGTATGGCTGCCAATGGAACTGGTTCTCTTGTATTTATTGATGATGTGACTGCTGACAAAAGCAGCAGGATGAATTCTGAAGTGTTACGGGCAATATTATCTGCTCGTATTCAGCCAAATGCTTCAGAACTCATTGGACGCCGCTTCATAGTGCAGATGGACAATGACCCAAAGCGTACTGCAAAAGCAACCAAAGAGTTTTTTAAGGGAAAGAAGTGGAATGTTATGCAATGGCCAAGTCAATCACCTGACCTGAATCCAATTGAGCATGCATTTCACTTGCTGAAGACAAAACGAAAGGGAAAATGCCCCAAGAACAAGCAGGAACTGAAGACAGTAGAGGCCTGGCAGAGCATCACCAGGGATGAAACCCAGCGTCTGGTGATGTCTATGCGTTCCAGACTTCAGGCTGTAAGTGACTGCAAAGGATTTGCAACCAAGTATTAAAAAGTGAAAGTTTGATTTATGATTATTATTCTGTCCCATTACTATAGGTCCCTTAACAAGTGGGAGGCACATATGCAAACTGTTGTAATTCCTACACCGTTCACCTGATTTGGATGTAAATACCCTCAAATTAAAGCTGACAGTCTGCAGTTAAAGCACATCTTATTCGTTTCATTTCAAATTCATTGTGGTGGTGTATAGAGCCAAAAATGTTAGAATTGTGTCGATGTCCCAATATTTATGGACCTGACTGTAGCACTGTCAATTTGTCTAATAGTGTTCTAGAGCAAACACATAAAAAAAAGAGCAAACGGCAATTGCTATATTTAATCTGTAATGGCATAATCCTAAAATACATAGTCATGTTAACTGATCATTGTCCAACTCCAATTAGCCACAGTTTGACATACTGAAATGGCAGCGAAATAGATGGTTGCAGGGCTGGAACAGCACAAGCAAAGAGAACCTTTAGGAACTAAACCCTGGATGTGTATTGTACTCTGTGGCTAAATACACACGTTGCAATTCATGCCAAGGTGAGAACCTAACACTTGACTCGGTGCCTGAAGCAGACTGTAAGTTGGTCCTACAAGGTGGGGTTTGGGTATAGATCCCAAGGTTCAACACTGAGGGGAACTGATCTGAAAACTGCTAGATAGCCCACAGCAATAAGCAGTCAGATCTTGACAGGAGTGTTAAAGGATAAAAGAAAAGAAAAAATAACTTCTCCAAAGGAAAATAGGTCCATCACCTAAGGACTCTAGTAAAAAAAATAGGAGTCTCATGGAGTGGGTGGGGCTATATAAGTGTGCATTGGGGACGACCCAAACAAGGTTTTGCCATTGTCCAATAACCTGGAGGTAGCCTGCAAGTAATAAGGATAAAAAGATGATGAGATTATTTTGTTGTTCCGCTGTCTATGACCATTATTAAAAGCACAGTGGAGATATACTGTATAATAAAAGGTTGTAAACATGGACAGCAGACTCAGCTAACTTACCGAGGGGCCTATGAAGATGTTTTCAGACAAAATTTCCACCCTTCCAATGGCACCTCACCCCACAATGCAAGTGTCTAGCGTATTAAGGAATAGATGGTTCATTTACTTTATATCCCACCATTTCTCCTACCCAAAGCTTTGGTTTGTGTTGCTTAGGGTTGCCCCAGAAACATGTCATATCTATGGCAACTAGTTAAGCTCTTTCTGTGTGCACGCTGCACCACAGACCGCCTTTTTCTCTACAGACCTCTGACATTTGCTTCCATCATGCTACGGGTCAACCTAGCTCTCATCCCACAGCATAACGGCAGCTTCATGCCAAGAGATACAAGGGAGTGAAGACCCAGCTGGAGATTACAAGAGGTGGATTTTACACCACACCATTCAAGACTGATTGGTGGGTATGGTTCATTACACAGAGAATGTGAGTGCAAACTTTAATATTTTTACTTTTCAATAGAGTTTTATTGGGCTATGATATGCATTTCCCATTTAGGTATTTCTCATTTTAAGATTGTCCATAGTCCATGCTCAGACAATAGAGATTGGCTGCAGAGATCTAGTGGTACTGAAGGCTATTCGGGTTCTAGTTGTTGAACACCTCAATGTGAGAGTGGGATTACTTGAATATTGGTTGTAACATCACACACAATGCAGAGACATTAACCCTATATTGTACATTTTGGAGGCTGGAGTGCATCCATAGCAGATCAGGGAGACAGAGCAGTTGGGGAATTGTTGCAGCACTGGAGAGAGCCTCATAAAGTGAGGACTAAGGCAAGTATACACAACTAATTAACCTTCATTTTCTGTCCCTAAACTAAACAAGCAAATAACTCTTTCAATGCTGGGGGTATTACTGCAATAGTGGATTTTTAAATGTTCTGGGAGGTGGGCTTTAACAATACTTTCACTAACACATTTTGCAAACTGAATACAATCAGAAATGAGTATATCTTTGGTGAGAGTTGTATGAATCGTGTGTGAAAACAATTATGAATAGAACACAGAATAATAGCTACTGTCAATGTAGTGGGATTGTTATTGACTTTACTGATTCTTGTTTTTTACATAGGTTAATATTTTTCACTGAGTGCAAACTTTTTCACTTATTTATAAGTGTCAACATATTTTACTTTTTTTTTCAGCCTTTTTTTTCCCATTTTCTCTCCCAATGATCCCCTTCAGCCTCTTTCAGCCAGTTCCTGTTTGCATACTGGATGCACTAGGATATGGAATATTCTGAACAGATGAAAACAAACAGCATTTAGGGACACATTTATTGTAAGCAATACACTGTAGTGTGTACCTGCTTATAATAGTCCACATAAGTAATCTCGTTGCCATCCTTCTTTCGGAATGTGTCTGTTGGCTTGGTGTTCCAGTCAATGTCATCAACCCTGTAAGTTTTATTGTTGTACCTAAAGAAAAGAAAATGTCACTTAAATGATGCAATAGATTTTTAAAATGTTCATACAAGCTCAAAAAATGTATGTACTTTTAAAACATTTTCGGGTGGGGGGGGGAGGGGCCTGAACATGACGTGGAGAGCCCGTGAAGCATAGGAGCTTCAGACTCCAGGTCTATGGAGGCTGCCTAAACAGACCGCTCGATATCCCAAAAATTGGACATTACCCGATCCTGGCGGCCAGTGCTGTGGGTGCAGTCGCGGCTTTCTTCCTTGGTTCCCAGCCCTGATTCCTAGAGCATGCCCTGTCTTGCTTGGTCCTGCTGGCCTGGGCTGCAGGAGGTGTCCATAGTGCCGGCACTGTGCAAAGTCCTTGGTCCACGCCGGGGATGTGAGGGGCGCTGCAGCAGGTGTGGAGGTCACAGGATCACTGCCTGAGGACTGGTGCAGCGGAGGGATGGTTGCTGGGTCCCTGGAGGGATAGGTGCATGTCAGTGGAGGTGCTTTGTGAAGTGGGGAGGAAGGAGGACCGATCTTGGAGGGATCCCAGGAGTGACCGTTGGCCTGAACCATACCGGAGGGAGCATGAGATCCTGAGACATCTGTAGGCACATGACGCACTGAACAGTTTGAATTGCTGTACAGATCACCCCCCAGCTCTGTATAAAGGACTATGAGACGCACACAGGGTTAGAAGAGCACACACAGAAACGGAGCCAGTACACAAGGTCCAGATGGTGATGGTGAGTTGCTGTGGGCAATGGGAGGATGTTTTTTGCCATTATAGTTCCTGTTACAAGTAAATGTATACATGAGAGGTGGGGCTGGGCAACTTGAAGATTAAGGTGCTGGGTGATCTCAAAAGCGAATGTGCTAATATCGCATATACCTTTAAAGCTATTTGGGACTGTTTTTGTGACAGGAAAGGGAAAAAGAAAAGAAAAATAGGGAGGGGGCTGCTGTAGATGTGACAATATCGCCAGTAAACATAGAACAGAAAATCAGTAAATAAGCTCAATCAATATGAAGAGTAGATCTGCTAAGGGTAAAGGGGAAAAAAAACCCCACAATCTAACACAAATAAGAGCACAATTAAGAAATATATGCCAATACAGGAAAAAAGTCCAGAGACACAATGCCCTGAGAAACAACAGCAAGGAAGCAGTAAGCATTCCCTTTGATAATGTGCTCTTGCCACGAAACGCGTTAGGGATAAGGATACCTCTCATACTACTTGTTACCCACATGGTCCATGCATCTGACTGTCGGCCATCTTTTTGGATTCTGTGAATCAGCTTTTCTGGATATCATTATGTAAGTGTGCTACTTGTTCTTTAGCAACCTTTTGAATAAAAATTACTACACTATCAAGATTTCTCTCTTTTGGGCCTTATTGCTGAGTCCCCAAGGTGATCTCCTGATACGAAAGCACACCACCCTTGGCGAAAGACGATATAAGGCAAATTCGTGTAACTGTAAGGAGACGTACTCCCCCTGGTGGTAGGAGACGGCATGATTGATGCAAAGGTGTTCCTGAGGTCCCTTCGCTGATGATCTTTGGGCTGTGACCGGGAGTAGGTCATTATACTCCAATGCGCTTTTTCCTGCGCTATCTGGTTAGTGCGTTTTGCAGCTATTCTCCTATCATGGAAGTCACGAATTTGATTGATACACGGATGTACTTCTAATGACTCTAACATCCCTATCACTATATGCACTTTGTTTTGGTCGGATGAATCATTAATACTTACCCGTCCATTGTTTGCATTAATTTGTGCGTTTAAGTTGGTGCATGTTATACCTTTAATGTATTTCTTTTAATCCGGATGTGCATACGCTAATTTCTTCTTACTACATGCTCAAGCGCTGCATTTTTGGTTTTTATTTGTCTATGAGGAGGTTATACGAGGTTTACCTTCATGCTAGCAGCTTGAATCTTTCAGACCAAGCGCTCGTCTTTTATCCCATTTTACTATAAGCAGTAAGCATGATGGGGAGCAAACTAGACTGTCATTCGGAACGAGGGACGGTAATTAGATGAATGATTCTATAAATAGTGACAAGATAATAGACCAAAATGTGACTGAACAAAAGGGAGTGATATCCCAAATTCCAACAAAAACCGATATGGCGGAAATGTTTGCAAAGTTGGAACGGTCTATGAAAAATGAATTGGCAGTGATTCATAAGGATCTGGGACAAATGTTAAAAACAGTGGAAAAAGTAGAAGGGAAAATGGAGACCCAAGCACAGCAGATTAGTAAATTAGAAATGCAAGTGGAAGAGATGAAAAGGAAACAGAGGAAACTATCATGTAAATTAGAGGACCAAGAGAACAGAGAGAGAAGAAATAATCTGAGGGTTTGCGACCTACCAAAAGACTACAGAGAAGAGGATCTGTGGGAAAAAATAAGGAGTGTATTTTTAACCCATTGATCGGAAGATCAGACACAGACCCTCAAAAAATTGAGAGAGTGCACAGATCTAGACGTCCACCAGGAATTACTTCAGAACTACCAAGAGATGTGATTGTCCGTTTTCACTACTATGAGGACAGTGCGTAACCTGAAATAAAATTTGTAGAAACACAGTTGCAAGTTTTTGCGAATTTAGCATCTGAAACTCTGATCAGAAGAAGACTGTTGAAACAGTTAGTGGATCAGATGAGAGATCAGATGAGAGAGAAAAGAGTTCAGCACAACTGGGGTTTCCCGGCCTGTTGACTGGATGGAAGGATAGGATTCCCAGAAGACCTAAAAGACTATTGTGAAAAACATTAGCTTCAGAATATGGATATTGCAGGGTGGTCAGAGGGGTCCAATGAGAGTAGAGAACTAAGAAATGAGAAATAGCAGCAAGTAAATAGAAGAAGATAGTCAGAGGTGGGGTCGGGGGGGGGGGGGGGGAGAGGAAGGGGAAGCCAATTTCGAGCAATGCCCCTTGGGCTGGGGAGGTGGGTCTTTTATTCCCTTCTTCCCTCTTTTCCCCCCTTTTTTCCCCCTCCCTCAAGGGGGGAGGGGAGAGGAAGGGGAAGCCAATTTCAAGCAATTCCCTTTGGGCTGGGGAGGTGGGTCTTTTATTCCCTTCTTCCCTCTTTTCCTCTTTTTTTTCCCCCTTTCCCCCTCCCCGTCTGCCCTTTCCTTTGTTCCCTGTCTGGCTTCCTTTAGGAAGCCTGAGTATGATATGCAAGAATTGGTGGGACGTCTGGAGGCCAGATGGGACATGAATTAAAAAACCCTCATGATGAGTGGGGGGCCAGAATAGGCATGCATGTTCAGAGCCATACCTTAAAATAGGAATCACTAGTGAGGGAATCCCACGTCAGATTCCATGGCAATATATAGGCCAGGGAGTTTTTAAGAGCAAGTTGGGGATGGGGTGGGGGAGCGGGAAGTGGTGGGGGTTGGGGAGGGGTAGAGTAGCTGTCCATGATTTGAATACCCTGTGTCTTCCTATCTGTAAATGGAAATGTAGAGAACAGAAATAGTAAATAGCCATGAGTTTGATTAATATTATGACATAATGTTAAAGGTCTAAATTTTCCGACTAAAAGGCTAACATACTGGGGGAAGTATACCAATATTCTATAGATGTGGTATTTTTACAAGAGACACACCTATCTTATGATTCCACTGTCAAGCTATATTTGAGGTACTAGCATTATGCAGACTAACAAATAAAGAGAGCTAAAGAAGTAGCAATCGGTTTCTCAAAAAATATAGCTTGAGGTTGAGGAGAAATTGGTAGACCCAGAAGATTGGTGTCTAGGTTTAAGTGGAAAAATGCAGGTCAAAAAATATACATTGGTTAATATCGATTTCCCAAACAAAAAACCTGAAGTATTTCTTCAAGAGTGTCCGAGAAAATTATGAATTTTAAGAGAGGTATTCTGATCATGGCAGGAGATTTTAATTTTTGTTTGGATCCATGGATGGAATGCATCTTTGAGTGTGCACAGAGGGAGGTAGAAAATTAAGAATGTTGAAAAGGAGGTTAAATCAAAGTCAATTAATAGATATGTGGAGAGTGAAACATCCTAGAGAAAGAATGAATAATGAATAAAGCGAGCGCTCAGAAAAACCAGCCGCTGGAACACTTCAAGGAATCACTAAACCTCATAATAGAGACAATATATACATATAGTGCAGCGCTGAAAAAGTATAAAAATGAAATGTGTAAATATATAAAAGTCTTTCTTATGACAATATAGTCAAATATGTGCAGGTCTTCTCCTCATTAGGTGACTGGAAAATAACAAGATTGCGCACTCACCGACCGCACATTTAAAATGCGCCTGTGTATGATATATTCCAAAAGACCAGCCAGGTATACAGCTCCAGAGACCACACGGATCCTCCCTCTCCAACACTCTCGTTTGCCTTGGGTGTAGCAATATCTCCAGATCCAAAGGTAGAAAGACAGAGATCCCCCTTTTTTGGTTCCAGACACCCCAGGAATGGAAGATGTGTATCTGCACTCTCCAACTGCTTCCCGAGGCAGGGAGGGAGAACAACACCCCGGTCACCGGGACTTAACACTGCGGCTTCTCAAACTGGCTCCCTTGCCAGGGAGCCAGTTTGAGAAGCCGCAGTGTTAAGTCCCGGTGACCGGGGTGTTGTTCTCCCTCCCTGCCTCGGGAAGCAGTTGGAGAGTGCAGATACACATCTTCCATTCCTGGGGTGTCTGGAACCAAAAAAGGGGGATCTCTGTCTTTCTACCTTTGGATCTGGAGATATTGCTACACCCAAGGCAAACGAGAGTGTTGGAGAGGGAGGATCCGTGTGGTCTCTGGAGCTGTATACCTGGCTGGTCTTTTGGAATATATCATACACAGGCGCATTTTAAATGTGCGGTCGGTGAGTGCGCAATCTTGTTATTTTCCAGTCACCTAATGAGGAGAAGACCTGCACATATTTGACTATATTGTCATAAGAAAGACTTTTATATATTTACACATTTCATTTTTATACTTTTTCAGCGCTGCACTATATGTATATATTATCCTAGAGAAAGAGGTTATACCTTCTTCTCTTCTGCGCACAGATCGCATTCACGATTGGATATATATTAATAGAGCATGAACAATTGGAATGTCCGGTTAAATATGACAAAGAGGTTATGTCTATCTCAGACCACGCTCCTGTCACGGTGAGACTATGGCTAGGAGGTGAGGGGAAAAGGAGGGCTATGTGGAGATTAAACGAAACACTTATACAAGATCCTGAAATAGAGAAAAAGTTAAGGGAAGAGATAGAACAATTTTTTGCTCTAAATGAAACTGAGGAAGTATCTGTGGCTACTGTATGGGAGGCAGATAAGGCCTATATGAGGGGAATCTAGATAGCTGCAGGGACAAAAAAAAAAAGAAAGATCGATTGAGAAAAATAAAGGTAGAGACGTAAGTTATATAAATTAGAACAGGTACATTAAAAAAAAAAGCAGGATATAGATTTACATCAGAAGATCATCCTTAAACAAGAGGAACTATTGGAACAGGAAATGAGGAAAGTCTTCAACAGAGTCTCAAAGGAAAGATATCAGTGGGGAAATAGACCACAAAAAAATCTGATGAAAAGATTGAAGGAAAAGAAATCAAAACTTTTTTTTGAAAAATTAAAGATGATAACGAGGAACTGGTATATTCCACCACTGGTATTGCGAACACGTTCCAAAGGTTTTATAGTAAGCTGTATGAGGTAAACCCTATAAATCAGAAAGTAACAGAGGACGAAAAAGGCAATAATTCTTAAAGGAGGCAGACCTTCCAAGAATATCAGAGGAAAAGTTATTATCCCCAGAACGAATAATCTCCCAGGATGAAATTAGAGCAACCCTGAAGAGTACGGCAGGAGGAAAGAGCAAAGGTCCTGATGGATATACGGTGGGCTACTATAAGAAATTTAAAGAGTTGCTGGTCACTAGACTCTGTATATGTAAATATATATATATATATATATATATATATACATATACATACATATACACACACACACCACATACAGTGAGAAACAGAAGTATTTGAACACCCTGCAATTTTGCAAGTTCTCCCACTTAAAAATCATGGAGGGGTCTGAAATTCACATTGTAGGTGCATTCCCACTCTGAGAGACAGAATTTAAAAAACAAATTCAGGAAATAACATTGTATGATTTTTAAAGAATTTATTTGTCTTGCACTGCTGAACATAAGTATTTGAATACCTGAGAAAATCAGTGTTAATATTTGGTACAGAAGCCTTTGTTTGCAATTACAGAGGTCAAACGTTTCCTGTAGTTCTTGATCAGGTTTGCACACAGTGCAACAGGGATTTTGGCCCACTCCTCCACACAGATCTCCTCTAGATCTGTCAGGTTTCGGGGCTGTCGCTGAGCAACACGGAGTTTCAGCTCCCTCCAAAGATGTTCTATTGGATTTAGGTCTGGAGACTGGCTAGGCCACTCCAGAACCTCGATATGCTTCTTACGGAGCCACTCCTTGGTTATCCTGGCTATGTGCTTCGTTGTCATGTTGGAAGACCCAGCCACGACCCATCTTCAATGCTCTGACTGAGGGAAGGAGGTTGTTGCTCAAAATCTTACAATAAATGGCCCCATTCATCCTCTCCTTAATACAGTGCAGTCGTCCTGTCCCCTTTGCAGAAAAGCACCCCCAAAGCATGATGTTACCCCAATGCTTCACAGTAGGGATGGTCTTCTTGGGATGCAACTCATCCTTTTTCCTCCAAACACGACAAGTGAAGTTTAGACCAAAAAGTTCTACTTCGGTCTCATCTGACCACATGACTTTCTCTCATCCCTCCTCTGGATCATCCAGATAGTCATTAGCAAACTTCAGACGAGCCTGGACATGTGATGACTTGAGCAGGGGAACCTTCCATGCAATGCACGATTTGAAACCATGACGGCGTAGTGTTCTACCGACAGTGACCTTTGACCTTTGCTCCCAGCTCTCTTCATGTCATTGACCAGCTCCTCCCTTGTAGTTTTGAGCTGATTCCTCACCTTTCTTATCAGTGATACCCCACGAGGTGAGATCTTGCATGGAGCCCCAGTACGAGGGAGACTGACAGTCGTCTTTAGCCTCTTCCATTTTCTAACAATTGCTCCAACGGTTGATCTACTTTCACCAAGCTGATTGGCAATTGCCCCGTAGCCCTTTCCAGCCTTGTGGAGGTCCACAATTTTGTCTCTGGTGTCTTTTGACAGCTCTTTAGTCTTGCCCCTGGTAGTAGTTGGCGTCTGACTGACTGTGGGGTGGACAGGTGTCTTTAAAGAGCTCAGACAGGTGCTACTAAGCTAGATTAATGAGTGGAGTAGAGGTGGACTATTTAGAGGCACAGTAACAGGTCTTTGAGAGCCGCAATTCTTGCTGTTTCTTAGGTGTTCAAAAACTTAGTCTCTGAGTGGGAATGCACCTACAATGTGAATTTCAGACCCCTTCATGATTTCTAAGTGGGAGAACTTGCAAAATCGCAGTGTGCTTAAATACTTCTGTTCCTCACTGTATATATATATGCATTAGGAGAGGGCACGGAAATGAGAGAGTCACTGCATGCGTCTATAACAATCATCCTTAAAAGAAGGGAAGGACAGTTCACAATGTGCCAGCTATAGGCCTATATCACTGTTGAATACAGACACAAAACTGTTGCAAAAGTGCTAGCTACCAGGATAAAAGAGCTGATGCCGGAGTGGATACATCTAGATCAGGTGGGGTTTATCCCAGGGAGGGAGGGGAGAGACAATGGTTTAAAGAGGAAAGTGGCCGACAATTATATTGTCAATTGATGCAGAAAAAGCTTTCGATAGGATTGAGGATTTATAATAAACATGTAGAGGTATTAAGAATAGGGGCCAAAATGGTAAGGTGGATAAAAGGGCTTTACAATAGACCTTCAGCAGCAGTTAAGGTGAATAAGTCCCTGTCAGGGACCATTAAAATGTATTATTACACTAGATAGGGATGCTTATTATCCCCGTTGCGATTTGTCTTATCCCTGGAACCACTTGTGGCATTGGTAAGAAAGAGTACAGATATTATAGGAATTACAATAGGAGAAATAGAACATAAGGTACCAGCATATGCATATGATATGCTGTTTTACATTGTGAACCCTAGACGGACGTTGCCTAATTTAATGGTGTTATTAAAATGCTATGGTGAGCTGTCAAATCTGAAAATAAACCATTCAAAATCAGAGATTTTAAATATTAATGTTTCAAAGGATTTTCCATTTACATGGAGGGAGAAAGAACTAGGTTATCTGGGAATAAAGTTAACACCCTCAATAAAGAACTTATATCAAATAAACTATATCCCATTAATAAATGAAATCAAGGACGAGTTGAAAATACTGCCAACAGGGTGAGCCTTGTGGATTGGGCGTATAAACCTGGGTAAAATGGTGAAAGTACCAAAAATCCTGTATAAGTTCCAAATGCTTCCAATATATCTACCAGGATCTTTTTTAGGACAATAAGAAAATGGATACTAAAGTTTCTATATGGGCTAATAAGAAACCAAGAATTAAGTATGAAGCTTTATGTAATAACAAAGAGAAAAGAGGATTAAATCTGCCTAATATGAGGAAGTATCATATGTCGGTGATATTATTACGGGTGGTAGATAGGACATACAACTCACAGGAGAAAAATTGGATAAAAATGTAAAGTATATATTAACTAATACACAACTAGAGAGGATTATTTGGATTCCACGAAATTTTGGGTAATAGATGAAAATTGCAGCTCGCTGACATGGGAGGTGTTGAGAATATGGGATGGGTTGCACAAGTCAATGGGCTGGAAGTACAATTCACTGCTGATGCCCCAGGTGGGTACAGAGTTTTTCCCACCAAGGAAAGACAATATTTCTGGGAAATGGTTTAAAGACAGAAATGCACGGCTAAGGGATATAGTAGTTAAGGGGAAATTATCTACTATAACAAGGGTTAAGGAGTAAAAAAAGATTTATTTATTTCATTAGGCAAAATGAGATATTACCAATTAGGAAATTTTGTGTCAGTGCTCCCCCAACCACTGAGGATGCCGGAAGACATGTTTCCATTTGAAAAAATGTTGAGTTCTGAGAAAGGACACAAACATGTAACCTCTAGGATATATAAGATCCTTACTGAATTGATGGGATCTGAATCTCCATTATTCTTCGAGAAATGGGAAAGAAAATTGGGTACAAAAATGAATGGACAACAGAAGAATAAAATGTTTAAGTGAATGCACGGGGTGACGAATATGAACACAGTTGAAATTAATTATAAATGTTTAACCAGATGGTATTGTACACCAAGTGCGGCCCATAAACGAGTAGAAATTTCATCACTATGTTGGAGGGGATGTGGGGCAAGGGGGACAATGGCACATATATGGCAGGATTGTCCAAAAATACAGGTATTTTGGTAAGATATAAATCAACATATACAGGAGATTTTGGGGATAACTATACAGAAGGATCCATGGGTGCACCTATTTTTAGGACAGAGATGTCAGTAAAAAAATATAAAAATAGTATATTATATCATCTAATTATTGTGGCAAAAGGTTTAAACTCCAAATTCTGGCACGTGCAGGACCCTCCAACATTGAGAGACTGGATAGATAGGATCGAGTATATAAATAGGATGGAGGAGCTATATGGATGAAGATAAAATGGAAAAATTTAGAAAGGATTGGAGTAGGTGGTATGGTTTTAAGACATCTGAAAAATACCTTGAAGTGATGGGTACCCCGGTAGTAGAGTTGGAGAAATTGAATAATTGGAGAGTCGAAAAGTAAAAAGAAAACAGGGTTTTAGATATAGATTGGCATACAGGGAAGGAAAGAGATGGAAAGTATTACTGGGAAATGGGTAAATTCACTGGGGGGGGGGGGAATGGGGATAGAGAAGTTATTTGAATTCTATGCGTTTTTGATAAATGATAATTTGTTGATCTATGTATTGAAATAAAATTTAATAAAAGATATAATAATAATTAAAGAAAAAACATATGCAGGGTGATTAACAAAGGAAAATATTTTGTGTATATTATAGTCACTACAAAATGTGAAAAAAACCTCCTGCGCTCCTACTGTTAGGAATGGACTGGCCAGCAATGGTGGGACTCACCTGCCTTTTGATCTGCAGTACCAGGGCTGGCCAGCGGGTGCTCCCAGCAATCAGAGACTCAACCTTTCAGCCAACACCTGGAACTGATGATACTGGTGTATTTAAGGGATGGCCAGACTTGCAGACTCTGCCTTGGTGTTGTGTTTGTCCTGGGCCCTGTATCTGTCCTGCATCCTGTTTCTGTTCCTTTGCTGACTTCTCCTGCTCTGATCCTGGCTTGTGACCCTGACCATCCCTCTGTCTGACCCTCTGTACTACGCTGCTTGCTACCTGTTCTGATCCCTGGCTTGTGACCCGGACCATCCCTCTGCCTGACCCTCTGTACTATGCTGCTTGCTACCTGCTGAACCTGGCCTGTGACCCCGACCATTCTCCGCTTGCTCCCCCTGTACCTACCTGCCCAATTGATATTGACCCGGCCTGCCTGACGACGCTTGCTTGTATGTACTGTTATCTGTGGGTGGTTTGGTTTGGTTGCACTGTATTATGTTTTAGTATTGCACTGCGTTTATGTTTGTACTGTTAGTGTTAATAAATTATATTGTTTATAACATATCTGAGGTCTGCGTTTCCCTGCTTCAGTCACACACCTCTGGTCATACCTGGGAGCCCTGACACCTACCCTAATGCCTACGAAACGAATATAGCTGCCAACATCCAATCATATACCTAATGATTAAACGAAACTACAGGGAATAAAAATGTGGTGCTGCTACAACTAATACTACCTATAAGTGGAAGATAACGCATAAAAAATATTTATAATATAAATAGATATATATAAGTGAATAAATATAAATATGCACCTCCCAAGTGCTACAAAGTTAAATATAACACAAGCAAAAAGGTGATAAATTACTCCACACAAATGTGTGTGCACTTAAATAGTGATAAAGACCACTGTCTTTGAAGGTTATCTCTAATTTGTTTGTTGTTCCAGAATAGAATAAAGTAGTTAACGTGTTTTAAAAGTACAGTTATTTTTGTAAGAGCCTGTTCACACCACTCTACATGCACTGGTGCACTGCAATGCCATTCCTTCAATGGTACCTCAATGCACCATGCCAGCAGATGAGCAATGCAGTGAACAGTAATGCGCATTAATGCAATGTATAGTGTGAATAGGCCCATAAAGAGCGTACATGTCTTTTCTGCAATAAAGAGCCTGCCTGATCCAAGTTTATTTCTACTTTACTAGGACGTGAAAACCATTTCAATACTCACTCCCAGCATTCTAGGAGCAAAAATCAATAGCCATATCATCTTAGCAACAAGGTACGACATTGGGACTGCTTTTAGGGAGTTTTCAGACAACCTTCTTTGGCTTAAAGGTATGACAATAAAATAACATAACATTTTACAAAGCTTCACACTTTCAATCTCATCTGAAGCCCCTTGACTGCATAGGCTATTTTCTTTAAAAGGTACGTTCAGCCTTGAAAATTCATTTCTATGCATCAAAGGGGCTTCTACATTTCAAGAGAAAAAGCCACTGATGTGATACAATGAGAATAGAATATGCTATCATTTTTATTTTTTTATTTTTTTTTAGCAACAGACCTTTTTATAAATTAAATATTGCTGGTTATCCTTGTTTCTACATCCACTCTCTAGAGGTTAAAGGCTGTAAGTGCGACAAGGAATCAAGTGATCACTGCAACCTCCTGCAACTTGACCTCCAGAAAGGTGTACTAACCTAAATGGGAAGCCATTTTCACCTGGTTTGACACTTAAGTTTCCTTCCCAACAAGAGGTGCAGTTTGGCTTTTCTCATATCAAGTTTGAAGATGTGTATCTGGCTTAAGTGCCATCATAGGGCAGATATCAGTGATGCCGTTCTGTTTCAGAGACCTATTGTGTCTTGTGGGAGGTGTCACACGGATTGTTTCACATCACTGCTCTCTGTTTCCACAAAACCTTAGCTTGGTCCTGTCTGTTTTGTAGGTTTCTCCCTTTGAATCTCTCCAAGATATCCCTTTTCCTCATTTCAAGTTGTTTTGTTTTTTTTTTTTTTGTGGCGGTTATCTCAGCCTGCCTGCAGGGTCTTAGAGTTGACCCTCTCTTTCATGCAAGAAACCTTTTCTGGTTCTTCACCAGGAAAACTTGGGTGTTGAGGCCTTTGTCTTACCTATGGTGGTCTCTTTGTTCCACCTGAATCGGAATGTTGTGTTGCCATCTGTTTGTCCTAATCTTACACGTCCTATGGAAAATGTTGTACCTGACAGGAGGGAGGGGCAGGGAGAGCCTGCGAGGGACCCAAGAAGAGGAGGATCCAAGCTGTTCTCTGCAAAACCACTGCACACAGCAGGTAAGTATAGCATGTTTGTTATTTTAAAAAAAAAAATTAACCTTTAGAAGCACTTTAAGTTTGTTAGAATTGCACCTGGTCTTCTTTTCACAAGTTAAGTTCTGACAGCATGAAAGGTAGGCTAAGTTTATATATTTAAAATGACATTTGTTTTCCTCACTATTTAGATATTCCTTGCTAGTTAATTTCTTTTAAAAAAGGTGGGGAGAGCATCAAACCCTAGTGCTCTTTGATCTCTTTCATGTTATTCAGATAGATCTCTCAATGGTTCCCTACCCCCCTATTTGGGAGAATTGATTCCAGGAAGTCAATAGAAAAACAACTGCAAACAGCTGTGGATCCCAGGATTGAGATGCAAAGCTGTCCAGTTTTTGTTGAATCTGGATGCCAAGAAGTCCACATGTAGAATCCGCCAGTGCAAGCAAATCTCAGCAAGCACCTCAGGGCGAAGGACTCATTCTCTCCTTTTATTTGCACTAAAATCCAAATTTTCAGGACAAGCTTTCGGGGTGTGTCCCCTTCTTCCGGGTCCAAGCAGTACTAATATACAAAGTTTTAGTACAATGTTAAGTAGGGCAAACTAAATGCAAAAACAAAGGAAAAAAAGAACGCCCCAACAACCCCAAATATTGGCTTTAAGGCCACCAACCAACCTCAGACAAACTAATCAGAAGGAAACAACATTTTGATTATGAATTTCTAAATAAAGGAACCAAGCCCTGCAACAAAAAACACTGCAAACTCTGCAGCCAAAACAAAATATCCAATATGCGCAAAATGAAGTAAAGGATCTTATGCTGGCGAAACAGGACAGACATTGCAAACTAGGAAGAATTTACAGAGAGAATCAAGAAAAATGAGGAAGATCATTTCTGCAAACCTTTGGGACATCAATTCTTACAGCCAGACCACACTCTGAAAGATATGAATGTTTTTAAATGGAACTTCAAAACTACTCAGGAAAAGAAAACCTTTGAACTAAGTATTATAATTCTATTTGACACAAAAGATTATGGACTAAATGTGGACCTTGGTTTTATAAATCATTATCCAACAGTTTTACGTCACCCCCCTCCCCCACCACCACCTCTGTGACAGATCAGCTGGCCATAGATGTATTGAATCTTGACTGGTTCAGAAGAGACGAACCGAGATTCAATCCATCTATAGACAGACTGGATGTACCACCCATGGTGGAAGAAAAGAAAATTGCATAATCTATGGATGGCTTTACTCTTATTTTACTAACTATCCAAGTCTAATTACTATTGCTGCGTAAGTTTTGTGTTTTCTTTTGCATTTTTTTTCTTAAAAGATTGTCTAACTTAGCATTGTGCTAAAACTTTGTGTATTAGTACTGCTTGGACCTTGAGGAAGGGGACACACCCCAAAGGTTTGTACTGAAAATTTTGATGTTAGTAAAAAAGGTAACACAGACAATACTCAATTGTTCTTGTTGCAAATGCACTAATACTGCTACAATCACCTCGGGCACAAAGATGGGAAGACTATACTTTTACTGAGTAGGAAGACTGATACAACCTTCAGAAGAAAGATGGGTCTTGGGCGCAAGGGTTTTTTGACTTTATGAAGAACGAAGAATAGCTCCTTACAAGAGAGAGCCACCAGTAGACTGATACAACCTTCAGAAGAAAGATGGGTCTTGGGCGCAAGGGTTTTTTGACTTTATGAAGAACGAAGAATAGCTCCTTACAAGAGAGAGCCACCAGCTAAGAGGCACGTCTAACAGATGTGATTGCAACTGAGAAGGCCAGTTGGTAGGAGAGATTATCCAAAGGGATTTTCGTGACGGATTTAAAAAGTGGCTTCTGAAGGGTGGAGAAAACAAAAATGGTTGTCCTAAGAAAGCATGTGAGACACCTTGGATAAATGTTTTTACAAGGGAAAGCAAGTCCTTTCAAGGTGCTTAAGGGCAAGTTATGTCAAAATCTTAGTTGTAGGAAGGCCAAAAAGCAAGGCATAGTCATCTCTGGGATTGAAGTGCAAGGTAAAAAAGGATCTCCAAGTACAAAAAAAGATGGTTCTGTAAGCGGCATTTTTCTTGCTTTCAACGCGTTAAGAACCCCTTTGTCCCTTAAGTCCTGGACTTCAACAGCCCTGCCGTTAAAATTAAAGACTGAGAAACAGAATGGAATAGAGGGCCAAGAGACATCAGGTCTGGCCTGTTGGGAGTAGGCCAGGGGTTGTCTGCAACTAGTCTGAGTATGTCCTTGTACCAGGTTCTTCTTACAAGGATTTTGAACAGAAGTTGATTGGTGAATCGAACTATGTTCAACCACAGTGGCCATACATGGATCAAATTGTGTCAAGTCCCAGCAGAACCGATGCACTGAACCAAATTTCAATCTATATATGGCCAGATTAAGGGTGGGCTGGAGACCCACCAAGCCTGGGAATTCCTTGCTTTGTTGGATAGGAGAATGGGTAGGTCGAGAGAAGGAGCATGCTTGTTCCATGTCGCAAAGATGTTGTGCTGGAGTTGTCTCGAATTAAAAAGGGCAAGTGGAAAAGCCTCAAATGAGATTATTATGGGACCTTCTATCAAGAAGAATCTAGGGGATGTTTGTTTGCTCTCAAGTCTTGTGCATCAGATCAGAGAGAGATCAATTTCTTCTTTGGAAAGAACAAATTTGCTTCGGCTGTGTTCAGGATCAGACCCAAGTATTCCAGTTAAACAGAAGGCTGGAGTGCAAACTTTTTTTTTAACTAATCACCTCAAAAGCCTTTGAGAATCTGAATTGTTCTATGGATTTTTAAAAAAAAATGGAAGGGGTCTTTCAACAGAATATCAGCTAGATAACCTATGACATGGATTCCCTGAGTATCTAGAAGGGGAAGAAGAGAAGTAAGGACCTTTGTGAACACTCTGAGAGCTAAGGATAGGCTAAATGACAGTGACACAAACTGGAAGTGCTCGTCTCCCAGTGCAAAATGTAGAAAGTGCTGACGGCATGGTTAACTGGAAACATACAGATCTTAGGTATCAACGGATTTCCAATACTTTCCTGGTCTTAAAGAAATAATTTTCCTTGAGAATTCCATGTGACGTTTTAGAATTTGAAAGTTTATTGATTTTAGGTCCAAAATAGATTGAATGCCCTTGTTGGGCTTTCGTACCGTGAACAGATTTCAATAAAATCCTTTTAATCTCTCCTGCGGGGTTACTAGCACAACTACTTCCTTCTTCTGCAAAATATGACTGTCTTTGGGCATATTTTGGTTGATTTGAGAGAAAGAAAAAACGTGTGGGGGAAAAGATTGAATTCTATTTGGTACCCCATTAGAAACCACCAACTGAGCCCTCAGATCTGTGATATCAGTTACCCTGAGAGAAGGAAACTGTAACAGATGTCTCCCCACTTTTACAAATTGAGGGTGTCTTCAGTGGGAAGAGGGCTTTAAGAAAGACTTTATTCCACTGTGGGAGAACCATCCCTCCTATGAAAACTTTTGATGAATTTTTCAAGTGCCTTAAAAAAAGAGGCATCCTCCTTCAAAGGGCACGTGTGAGACATCTTTTATAGGCAGCTCCAGCTAACAAGGGTGTAAACCGCACAATCTTGCACATGTGAATAAAGACTGTATCGATTATAAAAAAAAATGGTGTCATTACCTGTTCTGGGGCATCCCCGCAAGAGAGCAATATAGCAGGTAATTGCTGTAATTGCTCAGTTAAAGCACAGACCTAGAATATGAGATCGTGTTGATTGTTCATTGCCCTAGTCCAATTATCTGCAGTTTGACAAACAGAAATCTCAGCAATAGCATGTTGCATAGCTGGGCCTGCAAGGGCAAAGAGAGCTTTTAAGACCTCGCAAACTTCCTATCTGCGGAATCTGTGAACAAAAGGAACAATTTGTATAGTAAGACTGGGAGAGCAGGGTCGACTACCAAAATCAGTTTTTTATGAACTCCTTTTTCACGGGATAGAGTTTGGCTTTCCAAGGAGTAAAAATCTTTTCTGGATTGACCCAATTGTCAATTCTGAGGTTGAGTGTTATGCGGTCCTTTGGCAGAGCTCAGTTCAGTTTTGGCTGCAAAATCTAGGTTGAGTGAATTCCCCTGTGTGGTATTCACTGAGAAGGATGAGGAACATAAGGTCCAAGAAGGAATACGCAGTAACCCAGCTAAAAACCATCCTGTAGAAAAGTTCTTGTGGAAAATGGGCAGGAGAAATGAATACCTTATAAGGTCTCTAAGTGGAAATGACGGTAATGTGTGCGTGATCTGTCATGTTAACTAACACCTAGTCACCTGCATAAGTCTACGCTCTGAGTGGCTGGGTTTTAGCTCCAAGTTTCTTTGTTTTCTTTTTCCTGTAATGTTCAGAGATACATATTGTCCCTGTCTTACCTGTCCATGACACTGGAACCAAAAAAGTAACCAGGCGTTACCCACAGGGGACTTTAGGGACAGGGTTCAAGAGAAGTGGAACAGAGCACTGGACCTGAACAGCACCCTACAGCTAATTATGTGAATTGCTCAATATAGCAAGGTGAGAACCTATGCAGGAACCACTGCCTAAAGCAACAATAAGCCATCCCAAAAGTGTGCGGTCCAATTACCCCTCCTAAGGTTATACTGAAGTTGAACCAATCCGGATGCACTGCTTCTATTGTTTTTTAGAAGAATATGAAGAACTGATTGATGAATCCAAAGATAAAATAAAGAAGTTAGCCTAAGAGAAATTTCTCCAAAAAGGGAGAAGATACATCATCCTAGGACATTAGCAAAAAACTCACAAGAGTCACGGAGAGGAGTAGGGATATAGGGTGGACATCCAGGCAGTGTGTCCCAGCATGCCAGCAATGAATCACCTGAAGGTACAAGCCTAATGCTGAGGGTCTATTAATACTCAGCCTGTGTCCTCTACTGTATGATGAACATAATATTATAATATATAACAGATAATATAGTCTCTGAGATGAGAACTCATGTTTTCTGCATCATTGATCCCATCTGTTTTCTTTCAAACCAGTCTTTAAAAGAGGAAAACATTCTACGTGCATGGTACAGATGGGAGCTGACAGATCATGACAGATCTTTTGTAGGAACTATCAGCATTCAGTGCAGTAAAAAAAAAAGCTGGCTACAGGTTCTAAGACAAGAATTGCCTTGTGGTAATCATTATGATGCTGAGAACCTGCTGTCAAAAGTTGCCTCCATAAAAAAGAGGGAGGAGGATTTTCTGGTATCTTTCACTCCACCATCACCTCTCTGAGCCACCATGAAATATTTGTATCCATTTCACCTAAGCTTTATATCACTTCTCACAGTTGTACTTATGATTTGCAAGAGGTGAAGTGTAAGCAAAACCGTTTCGGACTAAAAAAAAAAAAAAAAAAAGCACAGAAATTAAAAAAAAAAAAAAAAAAGCATAATTTAAACCACTTCCTAAATGCCAGGTTGTCTTGTACACTGTGCCGCAATATGGACCTGAGAAAAGAGTACTACTGTACTAAGCTGCTCTCACATGTCACTTACACAAACACCATTCTGTGCAGTAATAAGGACCAATTACAGCCACCAAGTAAAGGAAGAAGGAGAAAAGGAAGAACCTGTCATTGGACCAGAAAATGACTCTTGAAAGAAAATGTATGCTTTTATAATTTGCAGTTTTTTCAAAGGGGAAAGTTTAAAAACATATATATATATATATATATATATATATATATATACATACACACACACAAACACGTAGTCTAAATAGTTTGTAAGTTTCTAGGTTGATACATCCAGACTAAAATCTTGTGTGTGGGGAGCCAACTGACCTACTAAATATACAGTCAGGTCCATAAATATTGGGACATCAACACAATTCTAACATTTTTGGCTCTATACACCACCACAATGGATTTGAAATAAAACAAACAAGATGTGCTTTAACTGCAGACTGTCAGCTTTAATTTCAGGGTATTTACCTCCAAATCAGGTGAACAGTGTAGGAATTACAACAGTTTGCATATGTGCCTCCCACTTCTTAAGGGACCAAAAGTAATGGGACTGAATAATAATCATAAATCAAACTTTCACTTTTTAATACTTGGTTGCAAATCCATTGCAGTCAATTACAGCCTGAAGTCTGGAACGCATAGACATCACCAGACGCTGGGTTTCATCCCTGGTGATGCTCTGCCAGGCCTCTACTGCAACTGTCTTCAGTTCCTGCTTGTTCTTGGGGCATTTTCCCTTCAGTTTTGTCTTCAGCAAGTGAAATGCATGCTCAATCGGATTAAGGTCAGGTGATTGACTTGGCCATTGCATAACATTCCACTTCTTTCCCTTAAAAAACTCTTTGGTTGCTTCTGCAGTATGCTTTGGGTCATTGTCCATCTGCACTGTGAAGCGGCGTCCAATGAGTTCCGAAGCATTTGGCTGAATATGAGCAGATAATATTGCCCGAAACACTTCAGAATTCATCCTGCTGCTTTTGTCAGCAGTCACATCATCAATAAATACAAGAGAACCAGCTTCATTGGCAGCCATACATACTCACGCCATGACATTACCACCACCATGCTTCACTGATGAGGTGGTATGCCTAGGATCATGAGCAGTTCCTTTCCTTCTCCATACTTTTCTCTTCCCATCACTCTGGTACAAGTTGATCTTGGTCTCATCTGTCCATAGGATGTTGTTCCAGAACTGTGAAGGATTTTTAGATGTCGTTTGGCAAACTCTAATCTGGCCTTCCTGTTTTTGAGGCTCACCAATGGTTTATATCTTGTGGTGAACCCTCTGTATTCACTCTGGTTAAGTCTTCTCTTGATTGTTGACTTTGACACACATACACCTACCTCCTGGAGAGTGTTCTTGATCTGGCCAACTGTTGTGAAGGGTGTTTTCTTCACCAGGGAAAGAATTTTTCGGTCATCCACCACAGTTGTTTTCTGTGGTCTTCGAGGTCTTTTGGTGTTGCTGAGCTCACCGGTGCGTTCCTTCTTTTTAAGAATGTTCCAAACAGTTGTTTTGGCCACGCCTAATGTTTTTGCTATCTCTCTGATGGGTTTGTTTTGTTTTTTCAGCCTAATGATGGCTTGCTTCACTGATAGTGACAGCTCTTTGGATCTCATCTTGAGAGTTGACAGCAACAGATTCCAAATGCAAATAGCACACTTGAAATGAACTCTGGACCTTTTATCTGCTCATTGTAATTGGGATAATGAGGGAATAACACACACCTGGCCATGGAACAGCTGAGAAGCCAATTGTCCCATTACTTTTGGCCCCCTAACAAGTGGGAGGCACATATGCAAACTGTTGTAATTCCTACACCGTTCACCTGATTTGGATGTAAATACCCTCAAATTTATACTATAAAATAGTGAAGCGCTAAATAAATAAATATATATATATATTAAGGTGCCAACAGTGAGTGTAAGTGCTATAGTGTTAACAGTTCCTTGTTAAACACTGGAACATTATAACCAATAGTGTATATTAAATAGAAAAAATCAAACTGAATCCATAATATATCAGTGATGATAAATAAATAAACAAACCAGTGACAAATAATCTTATATCTCCAAAAAATTCCTTCTCCTCATTCACTATTTAAAGTGAAGAGTGCTCATCAATAATAAAAGGTGAACACGTGTATACAAAAAAAACCTTTTTTAAGTGCATATATAGAAAATATATATATGTATAAATAATATATCATATATATATATAAATAAATAGAGTCCATGCAAGTGTAACTTGTGATAGAACGGTGGTCTTCACTTCTAGTGCTCAAACACAAATCCTCAAATGGCAGCAGTGCCTGCTCACCTCCCCGCACTGACCCTCAAGGGGCCAAAAGGCTACTGATCTCCTCTATGGCCAATCTTTTTTTCCTCCTCCTCTCGGTAGCTCAGCAGGTGATCACAGGGTCTCCACTTCTCCTCCACTCATATGTCATATAGGACACAAAACAGAGCTTCCCATAGTGTAATATTGTTTAATATAAGCCACTTCTATTACATATCGGTTGTACTCACATTTGATTTCCTGGTTACAAAAGCCTTCCACCTCATCCCATAGGTGTATCTCATGAACACAGGGGGAAAACCAATATGGCCGCTCCGTTCGGACATGCGTCCCACGTGACCGGAAGTGACGTAGTTCCAAACCGGATATGGGGTACCGACGCGTTGCGTCACGTGCGTCGTGACTTCATCAGGGTTCAATGCCCTCAAATTAAAGCCGACAGTCTGCAGTTAAAGCACATCTTGTTCGTTTCATTTCAAATCCATTGTGGTGGTGTATAGAGCCAAAAATGTTAGAATTGTGTCGATGTCCCAATATTTATGGACCTGACTGTATATTGAAGGGAAACCTACAGAACAGTGTGCAAACACAGACACCATCCAATTGCTACATAAATATTGTCACTGTTAATTGTGGGGAAAATACCCAACACTTTGTGCATTAAACAATTCCAAAAATCCAATATTCAGTACCTTGTTAACACAATCGCCCCAAGAAACTCTTTCTCGCAGACATCAATGAACCTTTCTTTCGACACCCTTGTGTAAAGGTCATTCATAAAATTCAGGACTGTTTCATTACGCAGGACTTTGTGGCTGATATCTGCACTCAGAGTTAACTGACTTTCCAGATGCATGATGGATATTGAAAATCCAGGCCACAACATCAACCTGATGACAGAAATAAAACAGACAATGAGGACAAACCAGAAAAAGCCTCATATTTTAAACTGATGCCTAAAGGGTGCAATGCTAGAGCAGCTGAAGAAAACAAATCTTATTCATAGCAACCATTAATTGATTTTATGTGTGATGCAAAGTCAGAATCTGATTTAGTCTTTTGTTGTAAAATACTAATACCTGATAATGTATATCAACAAAATATTTGGAAATGTTATACATGGAGGGGGATGTGGTGAGATAAGGCGTTAAACTTTGACACATAACATGTCCTGCATCAAGGCAACAAAAAGAACCCATGCCAAGCTCTTCCTCTTTCAAGACTTTTTTGCAGATTGCAGGTGAACTGCAGTCATATGGGAAATTCCAACTTTTGTAGGAAAAATAAAATAGCAAAATAAAAAAATATATATATAAAAATTACAATGAACTATATAAACCCTGGTGAATTATATTAATAGCATATCAATATGTTCCAAAGTCTACATCATCGCACCTTGAGAATGTAGTCCTGGGAAATTATTATTTGAATATTTTGCTATTATGCAACAATAGCCCAAAATATATCAAATTTGTGAAAATACATAAATATAACCACAATAATAGTGCTCACAAAATACAACTGAAACAATCAATACAACTGAAAAAACTATAAAATAAATAAAAATAATAGTAGTAATCCACCATCAAATAAAATATAATGTGTGGAGAAAAACAAAACCAAGTAATGGATCCTCATTAAAGTCCATTAAATAAAGTCCATATAAACATATATGATCTTCAATAAATGAAGTTATGGAATCTTAAAATTTCCTTCACCAGTGAATCATGCAGTGCTCAACGCCCCATCAAAGTGAAAACTCACCAGAAACTGGTGAAATACCAGCATATCTTTATAAACTCAGTAGATGTAATAAACTCTCTCTATACTATCTATAACCAGCTGAAGATCCCAATGAACTTCATAGGTCACATGTGAACAAAGTAAAGAACACTCTCCATAGCGTGATACCGTTTCAGAAATTTTATTCCAACAAAATACCCCAATAAAAACCACATTCACATTATGTCCGTACATCAAAAAGCCTTCTATATTTAAAACCTTTCAAACAGCAGCGCTTAATACACCGCTTCCCGCATAAATAGTGGCGTCTCACCATCCTGCAACAGATGATGCGGTTGCGGTCACGTGGTCCGGAGACATGATACGGCATGTGTGATGACTTCACTGCCGGATCACACCCTAACGCGTTTCGTCACGCGACTTCATCCAAGGGACGACGAAGTCATGTGACGAAAAGCGTTAGGGAGTGATCCAGCAGTGACGTCATCACGCATGCCGTATCACATGCCAGGACCACGTAACCGCATCATCTGTTGCAGGCTGGTGAGACGCTACTGTTTATGCGGGAAGCGGTGTGTTAAGCGCTGCTGTTTGAAAGGTTTTAAATACACAAGGCTTCTTGTTGTACTGACATAATGTGAGTGCGGTTTTTATGGGGGTATTTTGTTGGAATAAAATTTCTGAAACGTTATCACGCTATGGAGAGTGTTCTTTACTTTGTTCACATGTGACCTATGGAATTCATTGGGATCTTCAGCTGGTTAAAGATAGTATGCTGTGGAGTTTATTACATCTACTGAGTTTATAAAGATATGCTGGTATTTCACCAGTTTCTGGTGAGTTTTCACTTTGATGGGGTGTTGAGCACTGGATGATTCACTGGTGAAGGAAATTTTAAGATTCCATAACTTCATTTATTGAAGATCATATATGTTTATATGGACTTTATTTAATGGACTTTAATGAGGATCCATTACTTGGTTTTGTTTTTCTCCACACATTATATTTCATTTGGTGGTGGATTACTACTATTATTATTGTTATTATGAATTTTATATTTTTTCAGTTGTATTGATTGTTTCAGTTGTATTTTTTGAGCGCTATTATTGTGGTTATATTTATGTATTTTCACAAATTAAAAAAAAATATATAGCATATACAACTGCTACAAGCTTTATTGTAAACAATACAGTTCTCTCCCCTTTCAATTCCTGCACACTGCTTTGCATGGCTCTGCATACCAATGCCATACAAAATAGTGTGCTTACAGTTGAAAACACACAAACAGCTTACTGTGAAAACGCACACAGCACACAGTTAACCCTTTGGTTGCCCAACGTGTTAACCCCTTTCTGCCCAGTGCCATTAGTACAGTGTCATTGCTGTTTATTAGCACTGCTAATTGCATTGGTGTCACTGGGGATGTCAGTGACACCAAGACAGTTTCCCCCAGTGTCAAAATACCCGCCAGTCCCGCTATAAGTCGCTGATCATCGCCATAACTAGTAAAAAAAAAAAAAAAAATTCCAGTATATATACCGCCATTTATAAACGCTATAAATTTAACGTAAACCAATTAATTTACACTTATTGGGATTTTTTTTTTAGCAAAGACATGTAGCAGAATACATTTTGTCCTAAATTTATGACGTTTACTATATATTTTTTATAGCCAAAATTTTTTTTTTGGTTTATAGCGCAAAAAATACAAAAACCCATAGGTGATCAAATACTAGGGATGCACCGAAATTTTGGTGGCCAAAACGTTTCGGCCAAAAAAAACCCTATTGGCCTTTGGCAGATATGAATATGAGCACCAATACAGTTGCCGAAAATAACCCCGCTACCGCCCCTCGCTGCTGCTTGGGGGTACTCAGCCTTATCTGAGAAACCACTGAACAATCCCGGTGTTGGACATAGAGATAAGTGAAGGAAAGATGACCTCCACTTATCTCTATGCCCTTGGAGGACTGGAGCAACGTCACTTCCAGTACAAAATTTATTTACAATTTTTTGGTTGGACATGTTTAATAACAAAAAGTGAAAAATAATAGTTTTTTTCTCAAAAATGTCAGTATTTTTTTGTTTACAGCGCAAAAAATAAAAAACGCACAGGCAATGAAATACCAGCAAAAGAAAGCTTCATTTGTGGGGGAAAAAAGACGTCAAATTTAATTTGGGTGCAGCATTGCATGACCACGCAATTGTCAGTTAAACTAATGCAGTGCCGTAACGCAAAAAAGGGCCTGGTCAAGAAGGAGGGTAAATCCTCTGGAGGGCAAGTGGTTAAGGTGACTGTAGCCGAATTCGTGCACTTACTATAGGAGCAGTTGGATGCTGTCCATGGTGCTTTTTCTGTCTGAGCTAACGTTTTTGGAGTGGGCTTTAGGGTGTGCCCCCTTGAAGGGGGGTGTGCTCTGGGGGCTTGTCCTGGGGATTTGAATGTTGCTGCAGATGGGGAGGGTATTGTGGATGGTGTTTTATTCTTTTTCTACAAGGTGGGCATTCAGCCTCATCTAAAGCCAGCCTCTAGTGTAAGAATCTTCGGGCATGTTCTTTGAGCTGCAAGCAGTTCACAGCTTTCCAGTGTTGTTACATCAAGAGAGACTGTCAACATTTGTTTGGCTATGCCATATTAGGATTACTTGATCAACCTAAGGTGAAGAACTCCTTCAATACATCCAAATCAAAGATAGCAAACTTGCAAACAGTCCATTATCTAGCCATAACAGCTATACCTAGTTCCTTAGAAACCAGCAACGGTAGAAGGCTCCAGCACTAAATGGCCCAGCATTTCCTACAGTTAATTCTAGGGGGCCCACTTTATGGTTTGGCTGCAGTCTATGGAAATTAATTGCTGCACCTTTAACCAGCAGAAACTGGACATAGTTAACATCGTGGGTGCCTTATGCAGATATGTCAGCCAACAATATGGGAAGGACAGCTAATTAGGTCCTATTATGACACATTCTTTCAGCACTACTAATGGGCTTAGTAGTCCTTACTACAGCTGTCTTTGGCAAAAAAAGCTGTAGCTTACTCACTTTCTTATAAGAAAAGATTTGCTTAAGCTTACCACCGTCAAAGCTAGTTATTGGTTTACCATACATATGCTGACATGATGGCCCGAGAAAATGGAAAATTGTATAAACTACTTAACAGTAATTTTCCTTTCCTGGCGCTAATCCATGGCAGCATACTAAACCCATCCAGTTTGTTCATAGCTATATACAGGGAATGGGCTGTTGTGTGGATGTTAACCTTTTATAGCTTTGCACGGGTCTACTGGTGGAAGTAGGTGTGGTTACTGCCACATGTATACTGCCATGGAATGACATCAGGAAAGGAAAATTACGGTATTTGATACAATTTTCCGTTTTACCTTGCTGGTGCTCCTGCTATCAGCAAGCAAGTCCACATTATATGTTGTTATTTTTACAACTCACTAATCGTTTCATGAGCTTTGGTTCAGAAAATATTCAGGGGTTCCCCAAGCACAGAAAAGTGCAGTTTTAAACATATCTTCTACTAATCAAAGAGAAAGCAATCAGAAACAAAGGCTTACACACATAAAACAATAAAAAAAATACATAGTTATATTATCTGGAGGCATAAGCTTAAAGCTAAAACTACAGGAAGATATAAAAAAAAAAAAAACACAACAATTATGTATTTTCCCCCACCCCAAAATAATAAAAATAAAATGTATTTCAAATGCAACTAGTACAAACATCTGAGTGTGACTTGTCAGTTTATTTTTAATCCCCTCTACATTAGAACCCACAATAGGAAAGGTAGGGGCAGCACTTTAAGCCATATAAATGTGTTGCATACATACATTTGATCTCAAGGAGCATGGTGACAGAAGAGAAACAAACAAAATGCTGCTTCACTGTTCACAGACTGAAGCTGTGAGCATGTACAATTCCTACTGTGTGTTAAGATGCCTGGTGTGCAGTATTAAGCTTGGTTTAATTTACACACATTTCCTGATTTTTACTCTTATTACAATTATTACAGTTCTGCATAGTGTTTTAAGTACTTATGCTGAGGAATTTCCACAGGACTGGAAGGACTGTAGTAATTGCGACCAACTTGGTACATGTTAAGGCATCTAAAGACCCTAGAAAAGAAAAATTACACATATATAAATAATTCATTATTACACAGTATTTAAAATCTCACCCTCATTGTAAATACAAAGAAACATGTCCATTACTTGTCCATTACATGTCAGCATGTGCTCTCAAACCTTGGACCTGTGGGAGGTAGGGTGATCAGATCTGGGACAATAGGTTTTGGTGGCAGGGGTACTCAGACATTAGTGGATAAATCCAACTAAGAGAGCTTATTTGGAGAGCAGAATTATCCGGGGTGTTGGGGAAAGGTGCACCATACTGATGTCATAGGGTCACACCAACTGAGGGGTAGGTGTGCTCTACGATGTCTAGTCAGCAATGAGTAGCAAGTACAGCTCTCAAAGATACTTGTTAGGTACATTTAGGGCTTCAACTACAGTGGTCTTACAGCAGCCATTATAAGAAAATACTGCACATTTAAAAAGTCCAGCCATGTACTTTACAACCATGCACTGTGCTGTAAACAAACACACAATCACTACCTTCAGTTCAGGGAAAGTATGCATCTGTATTGGGGGAGGGGAGTCAGATTTGGTCAGAGAAAAGTGGCAAAAAGGATAAGTGTATTTTGTTTTAAAGTGTAAATATTCTTTAACCACTTGACTACAAGAGCGATTTTTTTAATTTTTGCACACATATCAAAACCTGAATTCCTTTAGAAATTACTGTAATTCCCCCACCCCCCTCCAAACTAAACAAAAACAAAAATTATATATTATATATATACACACACAGTTAGGTCCATATATATTTGCTGATTTTTCAAACACATTTTTAAAATTTTAATACACAAAAACAACAATATATTAGCTAATTATTTGGTAAAATATAAAAGATGATGGTATGCTGAGTAAACACATACCAAACATGACATGCTTTAAAACTACGCACGCCCCATGCAACTGTGACAAACTACATACAGGCTTTAAAAGTCTTTACATGCTAACATTTAGATTTACACAGGATGTCTAGTGCTAGAATTACTGTCCTCGATCTGACGATCGTGGCAATACCTCAGATGTATGGAAGAACCGCTGTTTATATACTGACACGGGGCCAATGCTTGCGTAAGCCGTTGCGCACACGTGTGGGGGGACGAGGGTGCTTTAATTTTTAAACTGTCCCTGAGAATGCAAATATCACCTGTGCTAGCAATAGGCAGTGACAGGTATTCTTTTCTGATAAATCTGTGGTCTCTTAGACTCCAGATATCTCTTCTGCTCTTAAATCATCTGATCACACCAAGATCGGTGTAATGAGCTGCTTTCCCAATTTAAAAACGGCGCTGTTTATATATGGGAAACTGAAGTGATGAAATGCTCGTAGCTTTCGGTTTCTTAGATTATAGAAATGATTGGCCCCATTCCGGTCTCCAATCAGCTCTATGGTCAGCTGACGGAAACGCCGACTGCTTTATCAGGTTCCCCAATGGCACTTTATATCACGTATCATCACACACATTATTATATTATCTTAATTATGATGCACTTTACTGTTCTGTTTTTTGAAGTTGATTTGCTGACATATTTGCACTTTATAGGATGCACTTTACTGTTCCACTTAATCCATACAGTTTCCGATGAACTTAAATGCTCCGTTCAATTTTTAGAGTTGATTTGCCGATAGATTTACACCATTATGTGATGCACTTTACAGTTTTGCTTAATTCACCAGTTCTTTTTGATTTATTTTTAGCGCTGCACTTTTTTACATAAATATTTGTGGGGATTGTTACCTTACGTTGCGTGCTAGCCACTTCTTAGCTATTGCCAGTGCTCACCTATTTATTACATTCTTACACTGAAACTAATAATGACCAATGCCAAAATGTAGTCACCTCTAGTACAATTTTAAGAGCCCTAAACATATAGCTCTCAGGGCTTGATCAGCCCATTGTTGCTTTATATCATGTGGACGGATGATGCGTGTATTTATAAATGTATTTTCCTGCAGCAACTAGTCCAACAGTTCTTTTCCAGAGCGATGCATTTAATCAGCTCAGAAACAATTCATAACACAGAGGTACAGACAAGGCAGATGACAGGGTACTTAGAATATTCATGCAATTATCAGACACATTCAATGAACCCACTTTCTCCAGACACCCCTCAACCAAAAAATCCTTCCCAAATATACACCTTTTCCCATTCAACAAACTGTCGAGTAATCTGATTGGTTGGATTTATGAGCATGTTTCATCTTATCTGTTTCAAACAATGTGTCTAGACCTAGAGCATGTATGCATAGATTTTAATTAAAAAGGTAGATACTCCTTTTCTTGTTTATGGCAAAACTGCAATCTTCAACATCCTTGTACAAAGGTGGACAGGACACCCACGTTGAAATTCTCTTCACCATAAATAAGTACAATATGAATATTTAGGACCTTCCAAATCTAATCAGACAAACTTGCATTTTGCAATGCTGGTAGATTTGCAAATAACCTGCTCTGAAACTCCCCCTGACTCTCCACATATTTATCCAAATATAGGTTAACCCAACATAACAAAGGTAAGGTAATTACCTTGTGCATATATTAACATAGTAAGGTGTCCTTAGCTATCCTTTTGGTCAATAACATGAATATACATCCCACACACACACTGATTTGCATGTTCATGAGGGAAATAAGTATTTGATCCCCTATTATTCAGCAGGATTTCTGGCTGCCAGGTGTCTTTCATACAGGTAACAAGCTGAGATTAGAAACAGTCTCTAAAGGGAGTGATGCTAATCTCATTTTGTTACCTATATAAAAGACACCTGTCCACAGGAGCAATCAAACAATCAGATTCCAAACTCTCCACCATGGCAAAGACCAAAGAGCTGTCCAAGGATGTCAGGTACAAGATTGTAGACCTACACAAGGCTGGACTGGGCTACCAAACTATCGCCAAGAAGCTTGGTGAGAAGGTGACAACAGTTGGTGCAATCATTTGCAAATGGAAGAAACACAAAACAACTGTCAGCCTCCCTAGGTCTGGTGCACTATGCAAGATCTCACCTCGTGGAGTGTCAATGATCATGAGAACAGTGAGGAATCATCCCAGAACTACACGAGGATCTTGCTAATGATCTCCAGGCAGCTGGGACCACAGTCACTAAGAAAACAATTGGTAACACACTACGCCGACAAGGATTGAAATCCTGCAGTGCCCGCAAGGTCTCTCTGCTCAAAAAAACCACATGTCCAGGCCCATCTGAAGTTTGCCACTGAACATCACTGAACATCAATGATGCAGAGGAGGACTGGTTGAAAGTGTTGTGGTCAGATGAGACCAAAATCAAGCTCTTTGGCATCAACTCGCCGTGTTTGGAGGAGAAGGAATGATGCCTATGACCCCAAGAACACCATCCCAACTGTCAAACATGATGGCGGAAACATTCTGCTTTGGCGGTATTTTTCTGCTAAGGGGACAGGAGAACTGCAACGCATCAAAGGGACGATGGATTGTCAAATCTTGGGTGAGAACCTTCTTCCCTCAGCCAGGGCATTGAAAATGGGTCGTGGATGGGTGTTCCAGCATGACAATGACCCAAAACACACGGCCAAGACAACAAAGGAGTGGCTCAAGAAGAAGCACATTAAGGTCCTGGAGTGGCCTAGCTAATCTCCAGACCTTAATCCGATTGAAAATCTGTGGAGGGAGCTGAAAGTTCGAGTTGCCAAATGTCAGCCACCAAACATTAACTGATTGCCGTCCAGCCACTGTATTAAAACGTCCACATGGCAGCACCCCTGCACAAAATCACGTTTTAAAAAGTCATTTTGCAAAACAGGTAGGGGACGCGTGCGAGGCACACGCCCGCCCTACCCGCACCGTCAATCGTGCCCGTGGGTGTCAATCACCGGGTCTCGGCCGGTCATTACCCGCCGGGTCCCGGCGATTGCCAGCAATCATTGACAGGGAGCACGGCTGCAGTGTTTACACTGCAGCTCTGCTCCCTGTCAGTGCCTAACACACTGATTCTGAGAGCGTGGGGATCAGTGTGTTCCTGTGAAGTACACACCCCTGTCCACTAGTAAAACACTCCCCTCACACAGTTAACCCTTTGATTGACTAAAAATGTTAACCCCTTCCTCCCCAGTGCCATTAGTACAGTGTCAGTGTTTTTTTTCACTGATCACTGTATTGGTGTCACTAGGGATGTCAGTGACCCCAAGTCAGTCCCCCCCCCCCAGTGTCAAAATGTCCAACGCAGTCCCACCATAGTTAGCTTATCACTGTCATAAATCGCTGATCACAGCCTTAAGTCGCTGATCACTGCCATTATTATAAATAAAAAAAAATCCCAGTGTCTGTCCCGCCATTTGTAGATGCTATACCTCTCACGTAAACCAATAAAATTTGCACGTATTTTGGGATTTTTTTTTAGCAAAGGTGTCACAGAATACATTTTGGCTGAAATTCACGACAAAATTTGATTTTAAAATTTTTTTACTGGACATGTTTTGTAGCAAAAAGTCTAAAATATTGGGGGGTTTTTCTCAAAATTGTCAGCCTTTTTTTTTTAATAGTGCAAAAAGAAAACCGGCAATCAAATACCAACGAAAGAAAGCTCAATTCGTGGGAAAAAAAGGACGTAAATTTAATTTGGTTCAGTGTTGCATGACCGCACAATTGTCCGTTAAAGTAACGCAGCGCCGTAACACAAACCACTTCTGTAACCGCTTCTTGACCGCCCTATAGCAGAAATACTGCTACAGGTCGGCATGAGTGCGCAAAATCACACACACACACACATATATATAGTGGGAACTCGCATCAAAATGGTAGAGCTTTTCTTTTAAAAGCACACAGCACCTTGCTTCTTCTTTTTAAAGGCCTTTAAGCCCAATTTTATTTAAAGAAAAAGTTCCATTAATGCTTCCCACGCAGGGGTATCCACTATCAAACAAATTAAACAATATTCAGCCTTCTGGCTCTCTCAGGAATACCGCTTTATGTCTGTCTCCTACAGACTCCTTCCAAAAGGTTGTTTTTGCACACAGCGAACCTCTAGCACACAGCTATTCTGGCTTCCACCTCTACTAGGTGAAGCCCACCTGACTCCAAGGCAGTGACCTCCTGTCTGCCGGGGTGGAGCCCAGAATCATGGCCTGGCCTCCACAAAAAGGCCTGCACACACCTGTGCAATCAGGGCACGGGCTGCTCTCAAAACATAGACCCAGGATTGGAGATTTCATCCCTCCCAAATCTCTTAGAAATCTCCAGGCTACAGGTCCCAAAAAAGGCTTTACAAACCAAAGAGGAAACTGATAAACCAGTTTCCTCTGCATTATGAGAACTTCCTGGAGCCCCTCAACCTGTATGGTTGAGAATCCTGGGTCACCACTGTGATTTCCACCGTGGCAAGTTACCGCACTGACACAATATATATAAATGATTTGTGCTCCCGTGGTTTTCACACCCCTCAGAGATGGCGTCAGATTGACCTTCAGTACACCAGTCATCACATTTAACCCCTTGACTGCAAAGAACACGCTCATGCACAATAAACCGCCATTGCTAGTATAGTGTCTGAAGAGATCAATATCTTTGATCAGAGCAGCACTATACCAGCGGTCACATTAGTATAGCATCCCCAAAAACACAGTGTTAGCGGGATCAGCCCCGGCACCTGCCAGTACCTGCATTTAGCCCCTACGCTTAACCCCCCCCCCTTCTCCCCCAGCAAGTGCAGTGTCAGTAGGTCACTGTCACTTGAAACATTGCACACAAAACCGCAGTGTTCGCACAATCAGGCCTGATCTCTGTTAGCACTTGTCGGTAAATTTTGATGACTCTAATATGCAGCAGAGTGCCAGTACTAGTGCCACGCTACCTTTTGGTGAACTGGCGAGCACCAGCGGTCTAGTACATCCTGGTCTTTCACACATCTCTTAGATTGCAAGCTCCCAGGATCAGGGTCCTCCTAACCCTCTTGTATTGAACTGTATTGCGGCTGTATTGTCTCCCATTATACTGTAAAGCGCTGAGCAAACTGTTGGCGCCATATAATCCTGTATAATAATAATACCAGCATTGCAGTATGACTTGGTGATGTGGCGAGTCCCATAAGTCCAGTACAAGCCGGTGCGGTGGCGAGCACAAGTATTGTCCCGCAGCCACCAAGAATTCGCACACAGGCCAACAGAGCTCCTGGTATCCTTCCGGATGTGCTTACAAATCCCGATTGACAGCCCACAAATTCTGCAGCACCTGTACTTCCCCCATTCACTGCCCAACCCGGAATTCAGGTGGAAATAGCAAATTTAACTACTCCCTTTGATTTTTGGAGCTGTTTTTCACGAAATATCTGTATGCATTGATTGTGGATAAAAGCAATTTATATGCACAACAATTTATCACCATCAACCCAAATTCAAACTTGCCAGACCATTCGCATGGAAACTCATTACGGTTTCCGAATTTACATTTTTTTGGGCCTAACCCTCAACATGGGCATTACTAAAAAAAAATGATTTGCGGTTGTATTGGTCCACAGACCCGATTCATCATATGCCCGTGTTCTCTGCTGCCATGGTCAGGAATAGATATGAGAGTTTAATGTGTTTTATGCATTTCAACGACAATGCACTCTGTCATCCTGGGGGTGACCCTGAATTTGACCGGCTCTACAAAATTCAGCCCCTCGCAAATCACCTTAACCAAAAATTTGCAGATGTCTATACTTCCCAGCAAAAAATCTGCGTTGATGAGTTCCTGATTAATTTTTCTGGCCGCCTTGCATTCAAACAATTTCTCCCCAGCAAGCGTGCCAGATATGGGGTCAAGATGTAGAAGACCTGTGAGAGGACAACAGGCTATACTTAGAAGTTTCGGATTTACGAGGGAAAAGATAGTCACGTGGAGCCCCCCGGATGCCCAGACTACATGGGGAGTAGTAGCAGGATAGTTTGGGACTTGGTATCATCCTTTTTCCATATGGGGCACCACTTATACATGGACAATTTTTATTCAAGGGTGCCACTATTTAGACATTTGTTCAATCTTGGAACTGGCGCATGTGGCAAAGTGTGACCTAATGTGTGCCCACCATTAGAAGTGGGTGGATGCAGGAAGGTATGGGCATGCCACACACTTTTTCTGGCAGAGATTTCTTCTTTTTTACATTCAGCTCGCAGACTGAATACAAAAAAAAAAAAAAAAAAAAAAGAACATAGCATATATACCCAACAAGGATCAGCAACATACTGGTACATCACTGGACTTTGAATGGTTATACCAGGATGATGCCTACAGCTGCAGGCATCATCCTGGTATCATTTTTTTCAGCCGGCGATCGTCTTTTATATAAAAGCAATCCTAGTGGCTAATTAGCTGCAGGATCGCTTTTACAAGCAGCGGGAGATGATGCCCCCACCCCATCCCCCGCTGCCTTCCACGGACTCCTCGGGCAGTGCTGTGCCATCGGGGGGAACCTGAGAGTGCAGCCAGTGTTTCTGCCAGCTGACCATAGAGTTGATTGGAGACCAGAGTGGTGCCGATCATCTCTATAGCCTAAGAAATAAGAAGCTACGAGCATTTCATCATTTCAGTTTCGCAGGATATAAGCAGCGCCATTTGTAAATTGGGAAAGCATCCGATCACACCGATTTTGGTTTGATTAGCTAATGTAAGGGAAGAGGAGATCTCTAGAGTCTGATAGACCCCAGATTTCTCAAAAAAGAATATATGACAATGCCCATTGAAGTTATAGGGCAGTAGTTCTCAACCTTCCTAATGCCACGACCCTTTAATACAGTTCCTCATGTTGTGGTGACCCCCAACCATAAAATTATTTTCGTTGCTACTTCATAACTGTAATTTTGCAGTGGGAGGAGTAGTCCCATGTCATTGGTGTCAGTGTGAGGAATAGTGCCCCCATCGTTGGTGTCAGTGGGAGGAATAGTGCCCCATCGTTGGTGTCAGTGGGAGGAATAGTGCCCCATCGTTGGTGTCAGTGGGAGGAATAGTGCCCCATCGTTGGTGTCAGTGGGAGGAATAGTGCCCCATCGTTGGTGTCAGTGGGAGGAATAGTGCCCCATCGTTGGTGTCAGTGGGAGGACTAGTGCCCCATCGTTGGTGTCAGTGGGAGGAATAGTGCCCCATCGTTGGTGTCAGTGGGAGGAATAGTGCCCCATCGTTGGTGTCAGTGGGAGGAATAATGCCCCATCGTTGGTGTCAGTGGGAGGAATAGTGCCCCATCGTTGGTGTCAGTGGGAGGAATAGTGCCCCATCGTTGGTGTCAGGGGGAGGAATAGTGCCCCATCGTTGGTGTCAGGGGGAGGAATAGTGCCCCATCGTTGGTGTCAGGGGGAGGAATAGTGCCCCATCGTTGGTGTCAGTGGGGGAGGAATAGTGCCCCATCGTTGGTGTCAGTGGGGGAGGAATAGTGCCCCATCGTTGGTGTCAGTGGGGGAGGAATAGTGCCCCATCGTTGGTGTCAGTGGGGGGAGGAATAGTGCCCCATCGTTGGTGTCAGTGGGGGGAGGAATAGTGCCCCATCGTTGGTGTCAGTGGGGGGAGGAATAGTGCCCCATCGTTGGTGTCATTTGGGGGAGGAATCGTGCCCCATCGTTGGTGTCGGTGGGGGGAGGAATCGTGCCCCATCGTTGGTGTCAGTGGGGGGAGGAATCGTGCCCCATCGTTGGTGTCAGTGGGGGAAGGAATAGTGCCCCATCGTTGGTGTCAGTGGGGGGAGGAATAGTGCCCCATCGTTGGTGTCAGTGGGGGGAGGAATAGTGCCCCATCGTTGGTGTCAGTGGGGGGAGGAATAGTGCCCCATCGTTGGTGTCAGTGGGGGGAGGAATAGTGCCCCATCGTTGGTGTCAGTGGGGGGAGGAATAGTGCCCCATCGTTGGTGTCAGTGGGGGGAGGAATAGTGCCCCATCGTTGGTGTCAGTGGGGGGAGGAATAGTGCCCCATCGTTGGTGTCAGTGGGAGGAATAGTGCCCCATCATTGGTATTAGTGACACCAATGATTGGGCACTATTTCTCCCACTGACACCAATGATACTTACCTTGCTGACCCCTGCTCCAGCCTGGGCTCGCTCGCTCCCTCCCTCTCCCATGGTACAGACACTTACCGGTCAGCTGTCTTCCTTCTCCGGCCACTCTCCTCCTCTTCACTTGCTCGATCTTCGCGGTGCCGCTCGGCTCCTCCTCTCCAAGCTCCACCTCCTCGCTGGTGATTGGCCGCCTGTGTGCCTCTCCTGAGCTACAGTTCCGGCGGCCAATAACCGGCGAGGATTGATCCCGGGGGTGTGTCCAGATGACAGGGGCGGCATGTCATCCCGCCCACACCTGGAGATGGATAGAGGAGCGTTGTCTCGGTTCCTAAGACCATCGGAAATATGTGTTTTCCGATGGTCTTAGGCGACCCCTGTGAAAGGGTCGTTCGACCCCCAAAGGGGTCGTGACCCACAGGTTGAGAACCGCTGTTATAGGGGATATTTGCATTCCCTGTGATAGCGTTAAAAGTGATTTTAAAAAAATGAAAGGTATAATGTAAAAATAATTTTAAAAAAATTAAAAAAAAAATCGCCCCTCCCATGCACGCACACCTCTGTGCACAAGCCTTGACCCTGTGCCGGTATGTAAACAGCGGTTGCACCATACATGTGAGGAATCACTGTGAACATCAGATCAAGGACAGTAATTCTAACACTAGATCTCCTCTGTAAATCTAAAATGGTAGCTTTTAAAGGCTTTTAAATCGTTGCCTATGGATAATAAAAAAGGATGCAGTTTGTCACCATTGCACGGGACATGCACAGTTTTAAAGCATGTCATGTTTGGTATCTATTTACTCGACATACCATCATCTTTTATATTTTACTAAATAATTGGCCAATATATTGTGTTTTTGTGCATTAAAAGTAAAAAGTTTATTTTTTTCTTTTAAATTTGCTTTTGAAAAATCGCTGCGTCAGTACTATGTGCCATAAAAAATTGTAGTACTAGGGTGTCTGCTTTAAAAAAATATATAATGTTTGGGGGTTTAAACTAATTTTCTACCAAAAAATACTGATTTTTTTCATGTGAACAAAAAGTGTCAGAAAAGACTTAATCTTCAGGTGGTTAGAAGAGTGAGTGATGTGTGGCATAAACTTCTAATGCTGGGCATAAACGCCCCCACCCCCCAAAAGGACCCCCTTTTGGAAAGTAGACACCCCAAGCTATTTGCTGAGAGGCATGTTGAATCAATAGAAGAATTTTAATTTTATCAAAAGTTTTTGGAAAATGAAAAAAAAAAATTTTTTTTTCTTACACAAAATTGTCACTTAAATGATTAATTGCTCACACATGCCATGGGTATATCTGGAATTACTCCCCAAAATACATTTTGCTACTTCTCCCAAGTATGGGGGTACTACATGTGAGACGTTTTGGCAGTCTAGCCAAGTACAGGACCCCAAAATCCAATAAGCACCTTCAGGTTTTTAAAGGGCTTCATTTCCTCATTACACTTCCTGACTACCTATCACAGTTTCGGAGGCCCTGAAATGCCAGGATAGCACCTAACCCCCCCACATAACCCCTTTTTGGAAAGTAGACACCCCAAGGAATTTGATAAGAAGCATGGTGAGTATTTTGCAGATCTCATTTGTTGCCACAAGTTTTTGGAAAATGAAGAGAAAAAACAAAAACATATTTTTTCTATTTTTGTTTATATTTCAAAACCTTGTGAGAAAAAATAAGATCTGCAAAATACTCAACATGCCTCTTTTTAAATTCCTTTGGCTGTCTACTTTCCAGAAAGGGGTCACTTGGGGGGGTTTGGTGCTAACCTGGCATGTCTGGGCCTTTGAAACTGTGATAGGTTTTGAGGAAGTGAAATGAGGAAATTACGCACCTTCAGGCTTTCAAAGTGGTCATTGGATTTCAGGCTCCTGTATGTGGCTAGACTCCGAAAAAGTCTCAAACATATGGTATCCCCATACTTGGTAGAAGTAGCAGAATGTATTTTGGGGTGTAATTCCACATATACCCATAGATTGTGCAAGAAATAAATCATTTAATTGACAACTTTGTGTAAAAAAAAAAAAATAAAATGTTTTTGTCATTTTACAGAAACTTGTGTGCAGCGCTGTATAGCAAAGAAAATGGTGTAAATTGTAGTATCTATACCATAGTTTGTAGACGCTATAACTCACACACAAAGCAATCAATATACACTTATTGGGTTTTTTTTTACCAAAAACATGAAGAATACATTTTGGCCTAAATTTATAACTAACTGAGTTTACTATATATTTTTTATAGCTTAAAGTAAAAAATACTGTTTTTCTTCAAACTATTTGGTCTTTTTTTGTTTATAGCGTGAAAAATAAAAAAGCGCACAGTTCATTAAATACCACCGAAAGAAAGCTCTATTTGTGTGAAAAAAGGACGTAAACTTTATTTGGGTACAGCATTGCATGACCGAACAATTATCAGTTGAATTACTGCAGCGTCAAGTAGCAAAAAGAGGCCTGGTAATTAAGGGGAGTAAATCCTCAGGAGTGCAAGTGGTTAATAACTTGGAGAGGATCTGCCAAGAGGAGTGGGCCAAAATCCCTCCTGAGATGTGTGCAAACCTGGTGGCAAACTACAGGAAACGTCTGACCTCTGATTGCCAACAAGGGATTTGCCACCAAGTACTAAGTCATGTTTTGTGAAGGGGATCAAATACTTATTTTCCTCATGAACATGCAAATCAGTGCATAATTTGTAAGACATGCATTTCTTTTGAATTTTTTGTTGCTATTCTGTCTCTCAGTGTTACAATACACCTACAATTCGATTTTTAGACTGATCATTTCTTTGTGAGTGGGCAAACATTCAAAATCAGCAGGGGAGAAAATACTTATTTCCTTCAATATATATATATAAAATTACACTATCCTACACCCATAAACAAAGCAATTAAAAATAACTTAACTAGGATTTACATTTTTAGAACATGTTTCTTTAGTAAACGGCTACCTTCATTTAAGGTATTTTCTAGGTGGCATATAAGACATGCATTAAAAAGGGCATTTTAGTCAAGAGATAAAACTATAAATCCACATCTGTATAAATTTATCGGCCACATCTTGATGGGTAAGCTGCCCAGCTTTGGTCACCAATCCTAAGGAAGGATGTCCTATAACTGGAGAGAGGCTGGAGAGGTGAAACAAAGCTAATAATGGTGCTGGAAGGCCTCAGTTATGAGGAATGACTGCAAGCATTAAAATTATTATCTGTGGAGAAAAGACACTTAAGAGGGGATATGGTGACTATCATTTGGAGAAAATGATTTAACCTAAGGTCGCTTAAGAAGGCATGCAGCCAAACAATGAAGATGGACAAGAAGAGGTTCAATCTTAAACTGCGTAAGAGAGTGTTTACTATAATAATAGTACGGATGTGGAACTCCCTTTAACAGTTGCTGGGTCAGCAGGGTGTTTGGATACATTTTTGAAAATGTACATGTGTTTCTCATTGAACACAATGAATAGGGATATTAAGAATGGTAGTGACATAAGCGTGCGCGCTTGCACGCACGCACGCGCGCACACACACACACGTTAAACTGAGGCTTAGAGCCAGGCATGAAGAGACAAAATTTTAAGCATAAATTCATCCAGCACTTACCTCTTAAAAAGGACCCCAAAGAATTGGATACAGACTGGGGAACCTGCTGGCAGAATACTTGTCAGTGTCACTGTTATCTTCACTTCTTCACCATGTTTTGTTGTACTGGTAAATACTGTAACCTACAATGATTTTTTTAAATTAGCAATAATTCACAAGTCAAAAAAAGGTAGAACACAACCACATACAGAAGAGAAAAATACTACAAACTGGCCAAAGACTAGCGTTGGTTCTTATTTATAGATAACAGACAAGATGAATCAACCACTGATTGCTGCAGGCTAAATTTAAGTTGTTTTTCTGCCTGCATAAATAGGCAGGTACTATGAGGAAGATACTCTAAGTACACCAATATACGTTAGCAGCTAAAAATATCCCGGAAGGTTTTACATTTTTTTGAAGGGCTTTTTTTTTTGTTTGTGGTGGGGCAAGCAACTACAAATGCTGAATAATACCACAGAAATATAACCATCATAGCACACCTTGAGACATTTTAGAACAAGCTGTATCCTTACAAATAATCTGAAAGCAGCTTCAGGCTCCTCAACCTCAAGCCCCACAATGTACAATTCAAACATTGAAGGAGGGGAGTCTGTGATGTGAATTCTTCACTGAGCTAGAATGCCGGGCATTGGCTTAAAGCCGAACTGCAGTCTAATTTGAAAAGAAGAAGAAATTCTCTATATTGCAGAAGAGAGATGCTAGATCACTTCTGCAATTTAAAATAAGCTCAGTTTACATTCTTGGTGCCCGTGTGTTGGGATGACTGAACGTCTGTGCTTGCGCAGGTTTTACTATAGGTCATCTTGTGCTGGCTAGGCAAGGCAGCTGAAGACTCGTACTAGGAATTATTGTAGATCTTTGTTCTGCTTGAAAGATCAGGGTGTATTATATCAACTCAAAAGGGTGTGAGTTAAGTGGATCTGAAGAAAAAAAAAAAAAAAAAAAAAAAGATTTGCTATAGAAAATGTTTAAAAAAATTAATAGAACTGAAAGCAGAAGTAAACTCTCAATCAACATTAACTACTTTTATGCTGCTAGCATTAATAAATAGGAAAATACTGTATATTATATTGTCTTTGTTTTAAACTTTTTTACTTTTCTTCAGTTCATTCCGGTCTAGGCCAAAATGATGTCAAACATCCTAGGAGTGTCTCAGGAGGGGAGGAATGGTTTTCTTAGCTAAGCACATCCTCCTGGATGCATGCTTGAGTTAAGATGAATTACAGGAAGTAAATGCTACATGAATCATCTGCCCTTTCTCAAGATAGTCATGGCTAGAATGGATCGGGGGATGTTTTTGAAAGTAATTTTTCAACTAAATAAAGCACAGAGATGTGGATGGATGGGTAAGTTTGCGTTGAATATTAAAAATGAATAAATAGAATTTTCAGTTGGTGGTGCTCAGATACAATTAAGTTCCACTTTCGGTAGAAGCCTAAAAAAACGTAATTTTTGGCTCACCTGTAAAATCAAATCTTCTAATACAATGCAGGACAAGGGCATAGTCTTAGACAACTGGGTTATATGCAGTTACTTTCAAATGACTGGACATTGAAAAATCAGAAATGTTAGAACCCCCATACAAATCCTTCCACTCTTAGCAATCCTCAGTTTTTAGCAAGCAATAAGATACTACGCAGCCAGAGGGCAGGGTAAAGTGCCCTGTGCTGTACTCTGAAAAATGGGTTTTAAAGGTAAGTAAAGACACTTTTTATCGTGCAATACAGGATACAGGCACTTAGATGACTGGGACATCCAGCAATACAAAAAAAAGGAGTGGGCAATACAGCAAAACACCAAAAGGCCCACTTAACAGAAGGTCAAGGACCTTCTGACAAGCAGTCTAGAGCACTTTGAGGCTGTAGCTGGCAGACATTTACCTGAAAAAAACTTGTTGAAACTTGAGAACCAAGTACCAGGCGGTAGCCTTACAATCCGCAAAGCAGATGCCCGATACATAAAAGCCCAGCAGCATCCACAGATGCAGTGCGCCTTAGGGCCTGGTTCACGCTAGTGAGATTTCAGTTATGACATGGGTTGCACAGAATCGCATGACAATGGAAATCACATTGATTTCAACTGTACCTGTTCACATTAATGCAATGCAATGCGACTTGGGGAAGGGACAGGTGTGACAAGATTTTGTGGTAGTAGGCTTCACTCTAAACACCCAAAAAAAGGCATGTATACCATGCATGTAAGATGTACATGCATTTAAATGTGTTTTTGGCAAAGTTTTGCATAGTCTCTTTTGCCAACAAAAATACATTAGAATGAAAAACACAAAAAATGCATCAAAAGCACACTACGAAATCGCACAAAAAACTGATTCAAATGGTTCTAAAGGCTCAAGGTTTTTTTTACCTTCATGCATTCTATGCATAAAGGTAAAAAGACCTGTGTGCAGAATCACCCCGCCACCTTAATACTCACCTAAGCCCCCTCTCGATCCAGCGATGTGCACTGGAGTCTCTTTATCCTGGGACTCCCTCTTCTCACTGATAATGAAGCGAGAACCATTGGCTCCCACTGCTAGTCAATCACAGCCAGTGAGTGAGCCAATGAGAAGAGAGGCGGGCGGGGCCGAGCCGAGGCTCCATGTATGAATGGACACACGGAGCAGCGGGTGCCCCCATAGCAAATTGCTTGCTGTGGGTGCACCTGATAGGAGGGAGGGGCCAAGAGAGCGGGGGACCCGAGAAGAGGAGGATCCAGGCTGCTCTGTGCAAAACTACTGCACATAGCATGGCATATTTGTTATTTGTTCATAAAAATATAAGCCTTTAGAATCACTTTAAGTCACAGTTGCACTAATTTGAACCCAGCCTTACAGGCAAGGAGAGTTCCCTATCTCACACAGAACAGGTCTGAGCCCTGGCTTGTCTAATCAACCAGGAAAAAGTGGAACAAGAAGTAGGAAATTTAAGTGAGAACAACAGAGAAACAAAAAGGGCAATCTGACTTCCTGAAGAAGACCATGATTGAGAGAAACTCGTACAACACAGACCACATCCCAAACAATGGAGAAAAATCTTCTTAGGATTTTTTGGAGCTAGACAAAAGGACTGAATGACAATGTCCTGGATAAGGTAGAACAAGAGACCGTCTTGGGGGAAAAAAATCAGGCCTTGAGATACAAAACAACGTTATTCTTGTCTGTCGAAGAGCCAGACCCTGAATATGTACAAATATGTATGAGTACCATGCTCTTCAGGGACAATTTGGAGGCTACCTGCAAGAGAGGTCCTGAAACATCTCCGGTTGGATAGACTACTCTCCAGGGACAATCGTTTGATGGCCAAGGAAGTCCACCCACCAATTCATCACTCCTAGAATGTTGCACAGCCAGCCAGTGAAATAAAAAGCCAATTCACACAGGACAGAATCAGATCTGACTCAAGAAAACAAGCATGACTTCTGTTTTCTCCTTGGTTCTTGACATACTTCACAGTTTTCACGTAGTCGACTGAACCCTTCATCAGGTGTGACAGTGTTAGGTATGTTGCATTCTTTTGCTTCTGCTGTGTGATGAAACACCTAGCTAAAAAGTGGGAAGCCTCACTTTCGTCATTCACTGCATGAGCTGCTAATAATACGAAGTCATGTCAAAGCTTACTGAGCTTCAAAAATGACAAACTGTTGGTGCTGCTTAGCTGGTGCCTCTGACTGAAGCTGACAATTTATCTGCCGGGTCTCAAGATACAGTAGCAAAGCTTATGATGGCATATACAGTTTGGGGAAAAACATCATCTAATAAGCATAAGCATGGTTGACTGACTGAAAGAGACAAAACGACATTGCGTAGGATTGTGACCCAGAATAAAAAAACAACTGTTGCAAAAGTGACTGCAGAGCTCACTCTCAAATCTCAATCTCTCAAAACCAGTGTCCACAAAAACTATGTGGAGGGAACTCCATAAGCAAAACAGTGGATGAGCTGCAATTGCCAAACTACTATAGAACGACATTAATGCTCAGAAAAGGAGAGAGTGGTGCAACACCCATAAATCATACACTATCAATCAATGGAAGACTGTAATATGGTCCAATAACTAGAGCTTCAAACTGTCCCTAACCACCAGAAGTGTTTACGCGTGGCAAACACTGTCCCAAGCTTACGACCAGGGCTGTCTTGTGCCAGTGGTGAAGCATGGAGGCAGCGCAGTCATGGTTTAGGCAGCAAAATCTTAGTATTTGGCAGGCCCCATCATCACCTTGAAAAGTAGAGTCACTGCCAGCGACTATGTACAAATTTTGGCCGATCATGGGCACCCCCATGATGCAGATATTGTTTCCCAAAGACAGTGCCATTTACAAAGACGATAATGCTCCGATTCACACAGCTGGTGTTGTCAAATCGTGGTTCGACGAGAATGTAGACGAAGTCTCTCACCTTCCCTGGGTGATGCAGTCAATTAACCTCAATATCATAGAGCCACTGTGGTCAATTTTGAAGAACAAGGTTCAGACTCATTTACCACCTCCGGCATCTCTGCGAGAACTGGAACAATTTTTGCTTGAAGCAGTATGAGATTCCATTATCTACCATCCAAGACTTTTATTTGTCAAATCCCAGAAGAATTCAGGCTGTACTGGATACCAAACACGGTCCAATACCATATTAGGTACAAATTTTGTTCTTTTACTTCCATAATATTGTCCAACCCCTGTAATTAAAGCTTTTAATAGGCATGCACCTCACCACCCACCAAAGAGGGTATATACAGCGGGTAAAATAATTATTGAACACATCAACATTTTTCTCAACAAATATATTTCTAAGGGTGATATTGACATTTTAACACGTTGAAAACAACCCATGCAATCTATACACCCAAAGAAACCAAAACAAATAAGTTCAGAAATTAAGTTATATGTAATAAAATGGAAAAACACAGGGCAAAAGTATTGAACACATGAAGAAAGGGAGGTGCAAAAAGTAGGGATGCACCATAATTTCGGGCGCCGAAAAATATTGGCCGAAAATAGCCCTATCGGCATTTTGACGATAGGAAAAATTTAGCCGATAAATGGGACTGTGTAACTGCAGATGTGAGGTGGGGGGCATAGAAAGGCAGGAGAAGAGCAGTGTATACAGTGACTGGCTATCTATATGTCATTGCCGGGTTTTAAATGTAATTAACGGCTTTTTTTTTTCTTCACTAAAGCTCAGAGAATGAGATGTCACTTTCCGCGGAGCTAAAAGAAACAAAGAGGCGTGGTCACCCAGTGACATTGCCCAGTGACTCCGCCTCTTAGTTTCCTTTAGCTCCGGGGAAAGTGACAGCTCACTCTCTGAGCTATAGTGAAGGGAAAAAAAGCTGGTAAATACATTTAAAAACCGGCACTGATACAGTTGTGGCCAAAATTATTCAACCCCCACTGAAATTGAGTGTTTTGGCCAGTTTGACATTGCTTTTGATCATTCAGTCATCTTGCTTACATTTACATTAAAGAGGCACTTGTAGGTCAGACAAATATAACATAACAGTTATAATGAAATAACCACAAATGTCTTTTCTGTGCTCACAGCATTATCAGTTTTATTCAACCCCCAAGTGACATTCAATCTTAGTACTTAGTACAGCATCCTTTTACAGTTATAACAGCTTTTAAACGTGAAGCATAGCTTGACACAAGTGTCTTGCAGCGATCTACGGGTATCTTCGCCCATTCTTCATGGGCAAAGGCCTCCAGTTCAGTCACATTCTTAGGCTTGCGCACTGCAACTGCTTTCTTTAAGTCCCACCAGAGGTTCTCAATCGGATTTAAGTCTGGTGACTGCGATGGCCACTCCAAAATGTTCCAGCCTTTCCTCTGCAACCATGCTCTAGTGGACTTGGAGGTATGCTTGGGATCATTGTCCTGTTGAAAGGTCCAACGTCTCCCAAGCCTCAGGTGTGTGACGGACTGCATCACGTTTCCATCCAATATCTCCTGGTACTGAAGAGAATTCATGGTACCTTGCACACGCTGAAGCTTCCCTGTACCTGCAGAAGCAAAACAGCCCCAAAGCATGATTGACCCTCCACCATGCTTCACAGTAGGCAAGGTGTTCTTTTCATCATAGGCCTTGTTCTTCCTCCTCCAAACATAGCGTTGATCCATGGGCCCAAACAGTTCTAATTTTGTTTCATCAGTCCACAGAACACTATCCCACAACTTTTGTGGTTTGTCCACATGGCTTTTGGCATACTGCAGTCGACTCTTCTTATTCTTTGGAGACAGCAAGGGGGTACGCCTGGGAGTTCTGGCACGGAGGCCTTCATTACGCAGTGTGCGTCTTATTGTCTGGGCTGAAACTTCTGTACCCACATCTGACAAATCTTTTCTCAGTTCCTCAGCAGTCACACGGGGACTTCTCTCCACTCTACGCTTCAGGTAGCGCACAGCAGTCGAAGTCAGCATCTTCTTTCTGCCACGACCAGGTAGCGTTTCAACAGTGCCCTTTGCCTTGAATTTGCGAATGATGCTTCCTAAGGTGTCTCTTGGTATGTTTAACATCTTTGCAATCTTCTTATAGCCATTGCCCTTCCTGTGAAGAGAAATCACCTCTTCTCTTGTCTTCCTGGACCATTCTCTTGCCTTCACCATGTTTGTAACCACACCAGTAAATGTCTAGAAGGAGCTGAGTATCACAGTCATTTTAAAGCTGCCTAATTGGTGCTTATTATGCTTGATTGCTGCTCGGTGACATCCACAGGTGTTTTCAATACCTGATGGAAAGCACCTGTATGAACCTCTGTTCTTCAGAGTGGTAGTCTTTAAGGGGTTGAATAATTGTGGCAATGAAGAAACCACATAAGAACCATTTACTACTGTATTACATAAACAATTGATGTCATTTTAGTTGCATTTGGGTAGTTACAACGTCCTTGTAGGATTTGATTCTGAATACAATTCCAAATGTACACTATAGTCCCTAAACCCCTTTACAGCATTGGGGGTTGAATAATTTTGGCCACAACTGTATATAGTGACAGGCAGTGAGGGAACATCTCTATATACACTGCTCCCTCATTGTATAGACTGCTCCTCTCCTGCCCCCTCCTTGCACACACGCCCCCCCCAAAGAGGACCTGTCACTTATATGCTATCACATAGGGGACTATTAGTTCCCTATGAACCTTCAAAATTTGAAGACTGTGTGGAAAAATTGGCCAAAATAATACCTTAGCAAAGGACGCGACTAGTTTCTCCATACAAGAGGCATCTTGAAGCTGTCACTACCAACAAAGGATTTTGTACGAAGTAGTAGATACATTTCCGTTCGTGTGCTCAATACTTTTTTCGTGTCATTCCATTTATTACACGTAACTAAATTTCTGAACTTATTTGCTTTGGTTTCTTTGTGTGTTTGGATTGCATGGTGTATGTATGGATTGTGACATGTGGTGAAAATTTCATGTCAATAGCAAATTTAGAAACATATTTACCAAGCAAAATATTAACGTGTTCAATACTAATTTTACCCGCTGTATGGTGTTCCTGAGATGGGAAGGTTATAGTGACAGAAGTAGCCTCCTCATGAGAGAAATACTCAGACTAAGAGGGGAATTTATCCTTTCACTGTTCCTCTCCAGCCTTGTGTATTAACGCACTAGCAAGGGGAAATACTGAGTGACTGTTTTTTGGACCCTGCGGCTCAACGTCTCCCAAAAGGCAGTGACCATGACCATAAAGCCCTCTTGCAGGAACAATAGGAGCACCCCGAGGAAGCATTTGAGGAACCCTGATAGGGAACAAATGCCCCTGCAATTTACAATAGCTCCCCTAGGGGAAAGAAACCCTCACGTGGCCTCTTGGCTGAAAGAGAGCACAAAAGCCCCTTGCCCTATCTCCCCTCCAACTATGATTCGCCATGGCCTGGAGGGAGACAAAAAAGGCAATACATGTTTGCACTGCAGAGGAAGGTGTTAACAGCTGTATATAGTTACATTAAGGCTGTAGATATCATGCTAAACCTGTGCAGCATGTGTAGAGGAGAAGCAGAGAACCTAGGAACACAGGAGCCTGGGTGCCTGAGCTCTCCGCAAACCACATGGGCTGTAGTGAAATTCGCCCACTCAGGTGACTGAGTTACTGTGGCACAGGGACACCACCCCCGAGGCCATGACAGGACTACTGTGGATGTTGCATGGGCTGCAGAGTATGCACCTGTCATGGCGGTTTATGTTTTAAACTGGCACAGTCACAACAATGGTCATGAGAAAGTTAAACTATTATGGTTGCTTACTGAGCTGTGACATTTGTAGTTTTCATAGCTGTGACAGAGTTTAAACTGTTGTGGCTGCTCTCTGGGGTGCCACAGCCTGCACTTTGCCACAGTTTACGGAACAGTGACTACTTTCCATGCATGACCCATCAAGAACAGAGAGCAGCAACTACAAAGGAAACACACTTTTTGGATTAGAAGGGAAGGGCCTGACTTACCAATCCTGCCAACTTCAATTACATGGGGGGAACATAGCACCCTCGCTTCAGAAGGGCCTACTCTCAAAGGGGTCTTCAGGTACTGAGTCACAATGCAGTATGCCCTGGACTTGAATGGCACCCTGTGATTAACTCCACCCATTACGGGATGTGCTGAAGAGGAGAGCCTAATGCAGGAGTCCAGTGCACGAAGCACATTAAAAGACTTCCACAAGTCTCTTCTCTGGGGTGGGGATTCCAGTACAGTGCCAGTGTGTACTAAATCGGAAGCTGTGCAATTTGTCTGCGTGGCTAAGTAGGAATCTTCCAGAAGAAAACAGTAGCCTCCCTCAGTAGAAAGAAGACATCCATAACCTAAGGACACTAGCAAAAACCTAAGGATTGCTGGTAGTGAGAAGGGTTATATGGGGTCCTTACAGTTCTGATGCGCCAATGTACAAATGGAACAGTTAAAAAGAAAAAGTCCCAAAACCAAAATACCACAACCTAGACCAGGGGTGTCAAACTGGCGGCCCTCCAGCTGTTGCGAAGCCCATCATGCCTCAACCTTTGAGAATCATGCTTGTAACAGTCAATCTTGCAATGCCTCATGGGACCTGTAGTTTGGCAACAGCTGGAGGGCCGCCAAACACCAGTGACCTAGACTACTGACATCTTGAATCAGAAGATATTTAAATATTACCACTTCTATTCCAAACTCAAAAATGAAGATGCTTCTTCATCCATGCACCAGTGGCCAACTGGATTTTATCAGAGATCCAATTCACAGTATTGTGAAATCTCACAATTGTGTAGCTCTTTAAATATTTCTGTTCTATTCAGTGCAGGTTAAAAATATAAATCCTAAGAGTAAGATTTAATGAGCTAGTACCGCCACATACAAGCTCAAGTCACCTCAGCCATTTCCGCTAATGAATCTTCAGTGGAAAGGGGCTCCACTAGGAAACAATTAAAAGCTGGGGACATCCACTTTAATTCCACTTTCACAGGGTGAGAAAATGCTGACACAGAATATTATATGTTTGGATTCATTGGGATGGATATACAGTTGCAGCGATATATATTTGGACACAAGCACAATTTTAGTTTTTTCAGGTATTTACCAAAACATATTCAAGCTATAGTAATATAATGGATATGGGCTGAAAGTGCACACTCTCAGGTATAATTTGAAGGTATGTAAATTCAAATAGCAGAAAGGGTTTAGGAATTACAGCTCTTAAGAGTAGCTATCCCCCCTTTTTCAAGGGACCAAAAGTAATTGGGCAATTGAATCAAAAGCTGTTTCATGGCCAAGTGTGGGCTACTCCATTATTTCTTCATCAATTAAGCAGGTAAAAGGTCTGGAATTGATTTTAAGTGTGGTATTTGTACTTTAATCTATTGCTGTGAACATACATCAAGCGTACAAAGGAGCTGTTCATGTACGTGATATAGGCCATTGTAAGGCTTCAAAAATTAAACAAATCCATCAGAGAGATAGCAGCAACATTAGGAGTGGCCAAATCAACAGTTTGGTACGTTCTAATGAAAAAAGAACGCACTGGTGAGCTCAGCAACATAAAAAGGCATGGATGTCCACGGAAGACAACAGTGGTGGATGATCGCAGGATCCTCTCTATGGTAAAGAAAAACTCATTCACAACATTCAGACAAGTGAAGGACACTCTCCAGGAGGTGGGCGTATCATTATCAAAGTCTACAATCAAGAGAAGATTTCATGAGAGAAAATACAGAGGGTTCACCACAAGGTGCAAACCATTCATAAGCCTTAAGAATAGAAAAGCCAGATTAGACCTAAGGACACTAGTAAAAACCTAAGGATTCCTGGTAGTGGGAAGGGTTATATGGGGTCCTTACAGTTCTGATGTGCTAATGTCAAATCACCAGAATGTAGCTGCATATAAACCAGTCATCTAAGACTATGTCTAGTTTGTGTACTGTACTTGAAAGAAAATAACTTGTCTGGAATTCTTATAAATGCACTTACTGGAATGTTAGTGTGCCTAGGCACACCTGTGCCAGGAGCTTACTGGTATGTTACTGCAATAAAAAGGTTATTGCACCACAGCCTCTGATGCTAGTCTTAGGAGATCTGGAGTTAGGTTTCAAAATATCACTATTGTGCTACTCACTGTTCTCCTTGGTGGAGGCACTGAAATCAGGAAGAAAAAATCTCCCTCTGCCAACATTAGGAGTAGCCAAATCAAGTTTGGTACAGTCTAATGAAAAAAGAAGAACACACTGGTGAGCTCAGAAACATAAAAAGGTATGGACGTCCATGGGAGACAACAGTGGTGGATGATCGCAGGATCCTCTCTATGGTAAAGAAAAACCCATTCACAACATCCAGACAAGTGAAGGACACTCTCCAGGAGGTGGGCATATCATTGTCAAAGTCTACAATCAAGAGAAGATTTCATGAGAGAAAATACAGAGGGTTCACCACAAGGTGATAACCATTCATAAGCCTTAAGAATAGAAAAGCCAGATTAGACTTTGCCAATCCCAAACAATCCCTAAAACCAGACCATTTCTGGAAAAGCATTCTTTGGACAGATGAAACTAAGATTAATCTGTGACGTAAAGAAAAAAAGAGTGGAGAAGGCTTGGAACAGCTGATAATCCAAAGCACACAACGTCATCTGTAAAACATGGTGGGGGCAGTGTGATGGCATGGGCTTGCATGGCTTCCAGTGGCACTGGGTCATTGGTGTTTATTGATGATGTGACAGAAGACAGAAGCAGACAAATGAATTCTGCAGTGTTTACTGTCAGCTCAATTTCAGCCAAATGCAGCAAAGTTGACTGGACAGCGCTTCACAGTACAGATGGACAATGATCCAAAACACACTGCAAAAGCAACCCAGGAGCTTTTGAAGGAAAAGAAGTGGAATATTCTGCAACGTCTGAGTCAATCACCTGATCTCAACCCAATAGAGCTTGCATTTCACTTGCTTAAGGCAAACCTAAAGGCAGAAAGACCCACAAAGAACAACTGAAGACAGCTGCAGTTAGAGCCTGGCAAAGCATCAGAAAGGAGTAAACCCAGTCTTTGGTAATGTCCATGGGTTCCAGACTTCAGGCAGTCATTACCAGTAAAGGATTCTCAACAAAATATAAAAATTAAAATTTTATTTATGATTAAATTAATTACATTTGAGCCCCAGAAAATGTGTACAGGTGAAACTCGAAAAATTAGAATATCGTGCAAAAGTTCATTTATTTCAGTAATGCAACTTAAAAGGTGAAACTAATACACGAGATAGACTTATTACATGCAAAGCAAGATAGTTCAAGCTGTGATGTCATAATTGTGATGATTATGGCTTACAGCTCATGAAAACCCCAAATCCACAATCTCAGAAAATTAGAATATTGTGAAAAGGTGCAATATTCTAGGCACAAAGTGTCCCACTCTAATCAGATAATTAAGCCATAACACATGCAAAGGGTTCCTGAGCCTTTAAATGGTCTCACAGTCTGGTTCAGTAGGAATCACAATCGTGGGAAAGACTGCTGACCTGACAGTTGTGCAGAAAACCATCACTGACACCCTCCATAGAGAGGGAAAGCTTCAAAAGGTAATTGCAAAAGAAGCTGGATGTACCCAAAGTGCTGTATCAAAGCACATTAATAGAAAGTTATGTGGAAGGGAAAAGTGTGGAAGAAAAAGGCGCACAAGCAGCAGGGATGACCGCAGCCTGGAGAGGATGGTCAGGAAAAGGCCATTCAAAAGTGTTGGGGACTTTCACAAGGAGGGGACTTTCACAAGGAGTGGACTGAGTCTGGAGTCAGTGCATCAAGAGCCACCACACACAGATGGATCCTGGACATGGGCTTCAAATGTCATATTGTCGTAAATGTCAAGCAGCTCCTGAACAACAAACATCAGAAGCGTCTTACCTGGGCTAAAGAAAAACAGACTTGGTCTGTTGCTCAGTGGTCCAAAGTCCTCTTTTCTGATTAGAGCAATGGAGAGGCCCACACTGTAAGATGCTTGAAGTCCAGTGTGAAGTTTCCACAGTCTGTATTGATTTGGGGAGCCATGTCATCTGCTGGTGTTGGTCCACTGTGCTTCATTAAGTCCAGGGTCAACGCAGCCGTCTACCAGGAGATTTTGGAGCACTTCATGCTTCCTTCCACAAAGGAGCTTTATGGGGATACTGACTTCATTTTCCAGCAGGACGTGGCACTTTACCACACTGCCAAAAGCACCAAAACCTGGTTCAATGACAGTGGGATTACTGTGCTTGATTGGCCACCAAACTCGCCTGACCTGAACCCCATAGAGAATCTATGGGGCATTGCCAAGAGAAAGATGAGAGACATGAGACCGAACAATGCAGAAGAGCTGAAGGCCGCTATTGAAGCATCCTGGTCTTCCATAACACCTAAGCAGTGCCACAGGCTGATAGCTTCCATGCCACGCCGCATTGAGGCAGTAATTGCTGCAAAAGAGGCCCAAACCAAGTATGGAGTACATATGCATGCTTATACTTTTCAGAGGTCCGATATTGTTCCATGTACAATCCTTGTTTTATTGATTGCATGTAATATTCTAATTTTCTGAGATTGTGGATTTGGGGTTTTCATGAGCTGTAAGCCATAATCATCACGATTATGACAAATCACGGCTTGAACTATCTTGCTTTGCATGTCATGAGTCTATCTCATATATTAGTTTCACCTTTTAAGTTGCATTACTGAAATAATTTAACTTTTGCACGATATTCAAATTTTTCGAGTTTCGCCTGTATAACCAAAATGTGTATATAACCTGTGTATAAAAATGGTTGCAGTTCCTAAAGTTTGAACTTGATATATATGTTCAACCCCTTGAATTAAACCTGAAAGTCTGCACTTTAAATTCATTTGGATTGTTTTGTTTTAATTTATTCTGGTGGTATACAGAGCAAAAACTAGGCCTGTGTCCAAATATACATGGACCTAACTGTACAAATACAGACCTGCTATTTAAATTGGTTTTAAAGGCAGAAGGATTTTTTTTTTACCTTAATGGGGTAAAAAAAACCTTCTGCATGTAGCTTCCTCTGCCACCCCACCAATACATACCTAAGCCTGATCTCGATCCAGGGATGTGTCGAGAATCTCTTGCTCATCACTGACTCAGATACAGAAGAAGCCATTGGCTCCCTCTACTGTCAATCAGAGCAAGTGACGAGGCAGCAGGGGGGTGGGGCCGAGCCCCCTCTATGTGTCTTTTGAATACACAGTGCAGGGTTCAAAGTGAGTATGCACAAGTACCCCAACAGTAAGCGGCATTCTCTGGGGGCACCGTGGAGGGACCAGTGGGAGACCGCACAATAGGAGGATCAGGGAAGCTCTGTGCAAAACCACTGCATAGAGCAGGTAAGTAAAACATGTTTGTTATTTTGATTTATTTACAAAAAGCTTTACAATCACTTTATGATTGATATTTATTCTTAAATCAATTTTCCATCAGAGAAAGATTATAAAATACACAAAAAGGAGCAGCTGTATCAGGTGATATTTGAAAAATAAAATACTGAGATAACACAATCATGTTTTTTACTGGAAAACCCTTATGAAGTATTGCAGCAGAAAAAATTTTTATTATTTCAAACATATATTCATAATAAAAAAGATCAATATAGTAGTATAAAAGCAGAGTATCCTAATTGTGCACAGCTACCGCTATCTTGAACACTGCTGTTACTGGCAACCATCAAAACAAAATACTGATGACCTGAATTCTTTATTGTAAGTCAAGACAGAAAAAAAGGGGGCAACGGAAATAGTTGCCAAGCACTTATAATACAGATAGAAACCAGGATATAATGAGAAGAAACACAAGGGAAGATACGTGCAGAAGCCGAGTAATGGGATTCAAAGCTGGATCATCAGGAGGTTCATTTGAGACTCTGTTTTTGCTTTAAATTGTATGTTTCCAGGATATATCATAATGGTCAGTTCTGTTAACTAGTTACCGATCGCAGGTAGCCGAAAGACTGCTGAACTGCGGCCGTCCAGTTCTGGGAGGCTGTCATATGACGTCCCCCAGAACGCGCTCTCCTGTGCACCCCCCAGGGGCGTGCACCGCGGCGGTCTTTGTGATTGCTGGAATGCACTGGAACTGCAAGCACTGATGTGAACTATGACATTGACAACCAATAACCTACTTTATGTGCGTTTTGGATGCAGAAAAAAAAGCAACTGAAACGCATGTAGTGTGAACTGGCCCTAAAGGTTATTATAGGTAAGGGAATGGAACTGACCAGGAATTGTGAATTCAATCAGACTACCGGCGAGATACGATTAGGAATCTTTATATTAATTGATAAACTCAATTATATTGATTAATTATATTATTGATTATATTGATAAACTCAATTATACTGATTAACACAATTGATAAACGCACACGGCTTCAACTACCATCTCTATGCCGACAACACACAAATCTATCTCTCTACCCCTCACCTCACCCCTTCAGTCTCCAATCGCATCACCAGCCTACTAAGTGACATATCGGACTGGATGTCACTCCACTTCCTCAAACTCAACCTTTCCAAAACTGAGCTTCTAGTATTCCCCCCAGCCCATGCCGCCCCCCGCCACCCCCACCCCCGACTTCTCCATCAAGATCAACAACACTACCATCAGTCCCACCCCTCACGCCAGGGTACTAGGCGTAATCTTAGAATCCAATTTGTCCTTTAAGCCCCAGGTCCAATCACTGACAAACTCATGTAGACTTCACCTCCACAACATCTCCAAGATATGACCGTTCCTAACCTCGGAAACCACTAAGCAATTCATCCACTCCCTTATTATATCTCGCCTTGACTTCTGTAACTCCCTCCTCACTGGCCTACCTCATCGCAGGCTATCCCCACTCCAGTCCATCATGAATGCTACTGCCAGACTCATCCACCCAAAACCGTACTCTCCGCTCCTCACAAGGCCTCCTACTCTCTAGCTCCCTTGTCTCCTCCTCCCATGCTCCTCTCCAGGATTTCTCACGGGCTTCACCCATCCTCTGGAACTCCCTACCCCAAGCTATCAGTCTATCGCCTACTCTGCTTACTTTTAGGCGCACTCTGAAAACTCATCTCTTCAGGGAAGCCTACCCCGACCCCGGCTAACTACTGAAATCCCCTACTCCCCCAACCACTCCATCCCCCACAGCTAATTACCTCTTGTACCACTATCCTCTCCCTCCTAGATTGTAAGCTCCAAGGAGCAGGGCCCTCTAATCCCTCTTGTATTGAACTGTATTGTTACTGTACTGTCTCCCTCCATAATGTAAAGCGCTGAGCAAACTGTCAGCGCTATATAAGTCCTATATAATAATAATTAATGCTACATTTGAGCTGTAGGTGATAGGAAATGAGACACATTAACTAGATCAGTAAATAAATAGTTACATAAAAAGAGCTGAGCAGTGATACATAGATTTGCAGATGGAACAAGTGATGACGGGGGGGGGGGGGGGGGGGGGGGTTCAAGTTGTATAAGGAAAGAGGTTTGTAGCAGTGAACAGAAAGGGATCAGCAGTCTGGGGGAGAGGAGAGAAACAAAGTTGCAATCAAATATAAACAGGAGGAATTTGTGGAGGCACCTGTGGTGCCTCTAACATCACAACACTGAGCAGCTGTGTGATAGAATGACAGGAGGCTAACAATGGAATTTAGCAGCTGTAGATGGGCTTGTCACCTGCGGCCCTGCATACACCAGTCAGCTCTTCTACTTCCTCTCCACTTTCTAGTCAGTAGCCAAAATCTTAAATGATTGACCAATATTCCTGGCACTGACAAAACCCTGGAAATTGACCTCCATATTTTGGGCCTTCACAATTGTCTGTAACATCAAGGAGCTTACAATCTAAGGCCACAAATTCATACATATACTAGGCCCAATTAACATAACAGCATGTCTTTTGAGTGCTGGCAGAAACACAGTCAAAGAGGAGTTTTTGAAGCCTGAAAAGCTCAATAAAACTTTTTCACACTGAGGCGTTGTGCTTGCGGTGCGGTGTAAAAAATTGTGCTTGCAGCATTTTTGAGACATGTTTGGGGATTAAAAATAAAGCATCTTCCTATTGAAATGAATAGGAACCACCTCAAAAATTATCCAAAAACGCTTAAAACCGCTCTAAAAACGCTCCGCACATGTGGGAAGGTCTGGCTGTTTCAGTTTTCAGCGGGGTTCCCCACTGACAGCTGAATGTAGAAGAAAGAATTGCCGGCAATTTAAAAAAATTAAAAACCGGCTTGGGTTCCCCCAATCCCTACCAAGCCCTTCAGGTCTTGTATGGATTTTGAGGAGAACCCCCCCAAACCAAAAAAAAATAAAAAATGGCGTGGGGTCCCCCCAAAATCCATACCAGACCCTTATCCGAGCATGCAGCCAAGCCACTGTAACAGAGTTTGAGCTGGAATGTACAATAGTAACATGATTAAAGAAAATGAAGATATATAATTATATTGGGAAATTAGAACTAGACATTCAAATTATTTGAGATATAAGTTTGGAAATGTTTGACATTCGAAAATAGGATGTATGATGTTGTAAAAGTCATTAGGAAATGCATTCATTGGACGATCATTTTTGGAGAAAAAAAGCAGCAAACACAGAAAAAACCCCAAAAAAGCCATTAAAACAAGGCACACCCATGAGTTTTCTCATCTGGCATACAAATAAATGCGAACGGGACAAAGCCGGCACTTGTGCACCACCGATGGACCATATCCGGCATTGTTCCTACAATTGCGTCTACTCTGGTCAGAGATTTACAAAGAGAATTTAGTCTGCCTACAGACGTTTTTCAGCTTACCTGCAGACGTTTTTGTGACCACTGAAAGGTCTTAATTGATTTAGATGGGTCTGGCTGAATGTTCAGCGTCTGCTGTTGGACACTATTCTTAGTAAATCAGGGCCATGGTGTCACACTCTAATCAGTTAATAAATTGCCCATAGGAGGTGCCAAGTATTTTTTCTGCCTAGTTTCCTACTCCTGTAGGTGGGGCTATAAAACCCTGCTTGGTCATGAATTAAAAAGAGAAGCTGTGTCCTTCAATGATCATACAAGAAATCTACCACACGTTGATTAGTAAAGAAAAAGTGGAAAACGACAGGGGTTTTAAACCTACTCCAATCTACCCCTACAAATCTGCCTGAAATTACACTTTAAAGTATAACTAAAGGCAAAACTACTTTTTTTTTAGTTTTAGACAGAGTGCAGATGGGTTAGATCTCTTAGCTTGTATTGCTGTGTGTGCCCCCGTTAGGGAGATTCATTCTCTCTATTTGTCCTGTTTACTATTATCAATGAAGGTGAAAGTAAAAGAAAATCCCAAATTTTGGGTTATCCCCAGATAAGTAATAGAGGGAAATTTTCCAACGGGTTCTGCTAACCTGGAGATCACCAAGGAATTCCATTAATTTGCAGATATTTTCTCATTTGTTTTGGCAATGGGACAGGGAGTGAAGGAAAATCTCTTCATTGGGAAACAGATGGAAAAAATAAACTGACAGAGGTTATAACCTTCCCTTACTCTATCCAAAATTAAAAAAAAAAAAAAAAAAAAGTTTTCCTATAGTTCTACTTTAACTCTTTTTTTGGAAAACCTCTTTAAAGCACAACTTCAGCTCCAGCAAAAAAAAAAAAAAAGAAAAATCTGTTTTTGGTGGAGTTTTTAAGTTGATATCCAACTATACCTACAATAAAAAAGCAAATTCTCCTTAAGTACCAATTTTTCCATATTGCACTTGGCATTTGTTTGTATGTATGTTTGTTGATATGATGATGTGAAAAACAGGCCATTGATCAGAATCTTTACCTTGTCTGGCAGCTTACGGGACAGATAAAGCACGGCTCCATCGAATGCACGGTTCTGGCCAAGAGCGTCGTTGTGGCTATACAGTAATGCCACTTTCATTCTAATCGAGGCAATAGAAGGCTTGTAATCCACATGGTATTGATACAACTGCCACTCTTTGGGAAATCCCAGTGCAAACAAGTTTGTCAGAAGCTTCACTGGAGTTCCACTTGATCCTGATAAAATGATAACATACACAGCATTTAAGTACTGTTATACATATACATTTTTTATAGGCACTAGACATATCACCAAACCCGCATTTGTTTGCATATCGGGATAATGTTCATCCTGTTTATAAGTAGTGTGACCAATACCTGTTTATGACTTCAAGAGCATGCTAACCACTGATGAACTTTCAGGAATCAACTGCTGCATGTTTCTCCTTAGTGAAAAGCCAGATGTGATTGACAATATTTTGCACCGCTAATATTATTACTATCATTCTACTGCACAACTGGCTTAAGATAAGCCAGCAGTTAGGGTGTCTCTTGTATACTCTCATTCCTGCCACCAATGCATAAACATACAACACTCAGGAGTCCTGAATGCCCAAAAGCATTAGAAAACAACTCTTTGGTGAACACATTGTTCCAATACTCGTACAATTGATAATTATCACAGTCTACAAACACCTTTGCTGTTAACAAAAATGCTGAACACGGCATTATAAATTGAATACAAAAATATACAAAAAATATATGAAATCATCAAAAAAAAATTAAAAACAGCCACTTCATGCTTTAGAAATACCCCTTTGTGTTTACTGTATTTCAGAATCTGTCTGAAGTCACTTCCAGGAATGCCTTGTAGTAAAATATTTGAAAATTACCAGTCAGCAGAGTCCAGCCACACTTTTATTACATGCTGGGGACTATTAAAAAAATAGAATGAGATTTCCTGTGTCTGCAAAACTGATATTACAACCATCTTTATTAACAGGATTACACAGCATTTGTCAGTACAACAAAAAAGTGGGTCATGTAAGAGCAAAACTTGAAACCAAAACTTTTACAAGTTACAAAATGGCTCCACCAAAAGAAGATATAAAAAGAATAATGTATTAGTGAAGTGAAAAGTACAGAGATGGTCAGATATTAAACATTTTACAATATAACAAATTCCACTCTATCAGCTCCCATACTTAAATTTTCATATGGTAAAAAGAGATGCATTTGAAAACATAACTGATCAAGTAATCATGCAAATTTTTCATGTTCATTTTTAAGCCTCTTCTTATTCTTGATCATAGGGTTTATAGAGTCACCTACAGGAGTAGGATACTTGGCACAAAAGAAATTCGGCACTGCCTATGGACAGTCCTAGCTGGTATAAAACAACACTATACTATAAGCAAACCAGTTAGTAACAGGAGGTACCCACAAACAACAAATAAAGAGGTGTGGTTGCTGCGTCTGTCAGTGAACAAAAAAAAATCCAGTTTTCACTCATTGACAGACACAGCCTCTCCTTATTGTCAATTATAGCATTGCCCCTAAAGCAGTGCCCAAAAACAGAGGGGTGGGAAACAGAAGTCTAAACAGCCAACGTGCTCCCAAACAGAAAAAAAAACACCAAAAAGGAAAAACTTTTCAAATGGAACAGCCTCAAACAGCCTCCAGAAAAATGTCACAGCCAAAATAAGCATCTGAAGATGTAAAAACATAAACATCCACCTTAAAAAACTGAGACATATGAATGATGACAGAATGCCTGGGAGGCACTAATCACCCTGCTATGTGCTGTAATAGGTAAGTGAGGAATCAGTTCTAAGCCTGAACTACTGTCTGCCTGATCCACCTAGAAATGGTGACCGAGGGGGCCGCCAGGCCCTTTCTCAGTCCGTCTGTGAACACAGAGAATCCAATCTACGAAAAGAGGCTGCAACCAACAGATACATCCAAATTGCCTGGATCACATCCAAGGAATTCAGCACAACCTCCTTAGGAAGCGAAGGGCATGTGTACAGGGAAGGCAGGAAACTGTCCTCATTCTAATGAAATCAGACACCATCTTCGGAAGGAAAGAAGGACACAGATGGAGAACCACTTTATCCTTTTGTAAAACCAAATAAGGGGACCTACAGGACAAGGCAGCCAGCTCGGACACAGTATGTGGAAGTGATAGCCACCTTCTGAGAGAGCAAGAGAAGATTCCTAGTATTCTCAAACGGAGGCTTCTAAAAGACTGAAAGGACCAAATTCAAATTCCCCCGGTGGTAAAGGGGAACGTACCAGAGGAGCAATATGTTGAAAACCTTGAATGAAGGTACGAATCAAGGCATGCGTGGCCAGCCACGAACTGAGAAAGGATTGAACCCCCTTATAAGGATGCTTTCACACTGATGTGGCGTTGTTTACCTGCACTGTAGCACAGTGCATCTGCAACTTTTTTGGGTTAGCTGCACTTTCAGAAGGTGCACCAAACCCACAGGATATAACAGAAGTCTATGGCTAAGCGCAGCAAACCCACAGGAAAGCTGCAGGTACACTGCACTGCACCTGCGGTGTGCGTAAGCCGCAGCGCATCTGTGTGAAAGCAGCCCTATACTATTATGTCCAGTGTATTGCTTCTCACTGACCTGAAGACCTCTTCTGTCCTGCTGCTGGCACCACTCTGGAGATCACTAGCTGGGATAAAAGGTGGAGTGCAGTTGGTAACACTCTGCATGGGACAGGAGTCAGCACTACAGAGGAGGCATCGGCTTATGCAGCTCTTGCTCCCTACTAGAGCTCAAACTTTACAAGTAATCCCTCTGCATTCCACTCTGTTTGATACTCTGGGATGGCAAATCAGCAAGTCTAGATTGCAATCTACCAGTCACCTGGCTGTGATCTACTGGTAGATCGTGATCTACAGGTTGCTGAACCCCATGGAAGATCATTAAGCCTAATAAAAGCATGAAATACCAAGCTGAGACTTCCAAAGCAAGCAAAATAATTTCTAGTATAAAAAAAGATATAGTCCCCCACCATAGTTTTTGTAGGATCGACCACTTCGCATTTGCATTGCGTCTCCCTGTTTGACCAGCCTATCCATGGTCAGACCATGATCCCATTATTTTTTTTCCCACGCTTTCAGGCCTCACCAGCCCTTATTTTCAGTGGAGGCTCAATGAGTCCCTTCTTACCTCTAAAAACTCCAGTTCCGAGATTCATTCCCACCTCCAAACCTATTTTTCGGACCATGTCAGCTCTATCTCTGCAACAGTCACTCTTCGTGAGGCCCACAGGGATACTTTCCAGGGCCATTTCATTTAGCTTGATTCCGGGAGGAAGAGAGCAAGAGAACAAAGATTCAAAGAGCTGCCTCAGCAACTTGCCTCTGCGGATGAAGCATGGAAGTCCCATTCTTCAGAACCCAACTGAGAAAAGCATGACTCCATAGCGGCGGAGCTAGACCTTCTAGCCACCAAACAAACTGAAAAGGCCCGTAGATGGGCCGAACATAAATACTATACATGTGCTAACAAACCAGGTGCAATGCTGGCCAGGAAACTAAATGCAAGACACTCTCACAACCTGATTCGCTTGCATACTGCAAAGGGAGACTTAACATCGGACCTTATTAAGATGTCTTCCTCCTTTGCTGATTTCCTATCTTCATTATATGACAAACCAGCCCCATTTTCGGTTGACCTTGCAGACCAATTTTTCCAAGGCCTTCATCTCTCCCCTCTAAGATTGCCCAGGAGGCATTGAATGCCAACGTTTCTGACCTAGAAGTGGTCCAGGCCATTAAATACATTCGCACCTCAAAGGCCCCTATTATCAGAATTTTTTTCCGTTCTACCTCCACATATGAATGCATACTTTAATGACCTGAAGCAAAGCTCCCTTCCTTCCTTGAATTCTCTATGGGCACATGTGACTGAGTCCCAGATCGTCCAACAAGGTCTATGTGACCCGAGCTTTCAGGTCAATATCTCTCTTGAATGAAGATGTGAAGATCCTGGGGAAAATTTTAAGCTTCCGCATCAATAGGTACCTATGTTCCCTGATTCATAGGGATCAGGAACGCTTTGTGCCTGGTCGTCAAGCAAGCGACAATATCAGGAAGGTGATACACTTGATCCACCTACTGAACCAACACAAGATTCCAGGCTTCCTAATTTCCCTCAACATTTATAAAGCATTTGACTCCCTCTCTTGGGATTACTTGTGATATATCTTGCAAAGATGGGGCTTTGGGGACTCAATCTTAGTGTGGATCTAATCTCTCTACTATTTCCCACAGCCCGGGTTAAATATGCTGGCCACCTCTTGGCTCCATTTCTGATATACCGAGGCACTAGACAGGGATGCCCACAGCCCCCAGCCTTATTCATTCTGGCACTCTAACCCCTAACCATAGCAATCAGGAAGAACCCTAAAATCTCTGAGATCAACTATACAGGTGTGCATGACAAGGTGAATTTAAATGCGGATGAAGCGCTCTTGACTTTGTTAACCCTCTCACTACTCTCCTTAATTTGTAACATCTCCTTTCACACTTCTCTGAACTCTTAAGTCTTCCTATCAATCCACAGAAAACGACAGCACTTAATATTTCACTGCCTCCCTCTATGGTATCACACCTTCAGACATACTTCCTGTATCGTTGGGCACTTTCATTTTTAGACTACCTAGGGGTCAAACTAACCCCGTCCTATTCTACGCTCTTCGCAAAAAATTACTACCCACTTTTGAGAACCATCACCTCTCATGCAATCTCAGCAGTTCCCTTCTTTATCATGGATCGGTCACATTCATGCAGTCAAAATGTCCGGACTCCATAAAGTTTTATATTATTTTAGGACTCTACCGGTCCACATACCCTCTTTTTACCTACACCTTATGCAAAAAAATCCTCTCCTTTATTTGGGCTTACAAGTGCCCCGAAGTCTCACGCTGTACCTTACACACTCACAGATTGTGTGGAGGGCTTGGAGTTAATATCTCCAAATACTACATGGCAACACAAACTCACCCTCACTCTCCCAACTCACCCTACTACATGCCACTACAGATATCCCCTTTTGGGTCTTTTACGGGCTCCCTAATTGTGCACCGATCCACTTGACAACTCTCCTCTTGGTCACTCATAGGCTCTGCCTTTGCCACTCAGTCCCCTTATGCTTCACAGCCTGCAAATCTGGGACTTAGGTCATTATTCCGGCAATATTATGTCCCCCTTGCTACCCCTTCTCCCTCTCCTTAATAATCCCCTTTTCCCTACAGGTTAAGAACAACTGAGCGCATTTTTTTATGGCAGTCATTCCCATGGCTGTTATGATCCCCCCGGGGGTGTCTCTAGCAGCCCACAGTGCAGAGTTCCTATGGGCGCGGGGTCTAAGTTCCAATCTGCTATTTACCAGGGCCCCTGATGGTGGGGAGGGACTTGGAGCAGACTGAGACCAGGTCGCGACCCCTGAGTACGTCCGGCAGTGGTAGAGAGCACCGTCAGGGGTGTGCGAGAAATGGAGTCTGATGTGAAGAGGCTGGCAGACTTACTGACAGGGAGTGATCCGTGCGGGATGGATGGATCGTCTGGGTAGCGTGAGGCGTAGTCAGGCAGGCCAGGTCAGCAATGTTCGGGCAGCGAGGTACCAGAGGAGTAAGCAGAGAATGGTCGGAGTCACAAGCCAGGTTCAGCAATTAGCAGGCAGCGCGGTACAAAGGATCAGGCAGAAGGATGGTCAGGCAAGCCAGGGGTTAAGCAGGAGAAGTCAGCAGGGTCAGGTACAATGCAGAGGTCGGCAACAGAATAATCACAGGATCAGGAATCAGGAACAGAGCAGATAAGACCAAACGGCAATTTTGACATAACTCTGTTCTGTTTAAATAGCCCGCCCTGCGCTGTCATTGATGCCAGGCGCGTGTCCACGATCGCGAGTGCGCATGCGCGGCCATCACCGCAGCCACGCTCGTCCAGGTCCCATCGCCCGCCGGCTAGAGCGTGTCGGTGTTCTGCGCATGCGCCGCCCGGCGCGATGCTGCAGAACACTCGTGCCTTGACAATGGCTTTATGGAGGTGTGCAACATTCCCTTCATGGTCTTCTATTCAGGAGACCCATGGGTGACTCCCTGAGACACACCTCCACTTTGCATTTCCAATCTATGGCCTTTGAACATATCTGTCGTCACTCCCCTGGTGCCTCAGGCACCATTTCTCTGATCTGATGATAAAGAAAAACAATGTGCGCTAACCCAAGAATTAAATTAACCACTTGTCCTGAGGATTTACCTCCCTTAATGACCAGACCTCTTTTTGCTATTCAGATCTGCACTATTTCAGCTGGTAATTGCGCGGCCATGCAATGCTGTACCCAAAAGAAATTTAGATCTTTTTTTCACACAAATAGAGCTTTCTTCGGTGGTATTTGTTCACCTATGCACTTTATTTTTTGCGCTATAAACAAACAAAACATTAAAATTTTGAGGGGAAAAAAACTATATTTTCTCATTTCTGTCATAAAAAATATTCAAAAAAAACTCGTCATAAATTTAGGCCAAAATGTATTCTTCTACATGTTTTTGGTTCAAAAAAATCCCAATAAGTGTATATTGATTGCTGTGTGTGAAAGTTATAGCATCTACAAACTATGGTAGAGATACTGCAATTTACACCATTTTTTGCTATACAGCGCTGCACTACTTTGACAATTGCAGAGTTTTACAATACTGAACATAAATGAACATTATGTCCTTTCTTTCACACAAATAGAGCTTTCCTTCGGTGGTATTTGATCACCTGTACGCTTTTTATTTTTTGCACTATAAACAAAAAAAAACATACATTTAGGCCAAAATGTATTCTTCTACATGTTTTTGGTTAAAAAAAAATCCCAATAAGTGTATACTGATTGCTGTGTGTGAGAGTTATAGCATATACCAAATATGGTATAAATAATGGAATTTAAACAGCTTTAACTTTCTGACTGCCTATCACATTTCTTGAGGTGCTAAAATACCAGGACATTACAAACACCCCCAAATGAACCCTTTTCGGAAAGTAGACACCCTAAGCTATCTGCTGAGAGGCATATTGAGTCCACGAAAGATTAATCTTTTTCTACAAGTTTAGGAAAATGACAAAAACATTTATTTATGTTTACAAAAAGTTATTTAAATGATATATTGCTCACACAAGCTATGGGTAAATGTGGAATTATACCCAAAAATACATTCTGCTACTTCTATGGGGATACCACATGTGTGAGACTTTTTAGGAGTCTAGCTACATACAGGAGCCTGAAATGCAATGACCACTTTGACAGCTTGAAGGTGAGTAACTTCCTCATTTCACTTCCTCACTACCTATCACAGTTTCGGAGGCCCTGAAATGCCAGGATAGAGCCAATCCACCCCCCCCCCCCCCCAAGTTGCCCCTTTTTGGAAAGCAGACACTCCAAGGAATTTAAAGAGGCATGGTGAGTTTTTTGCAGGTCTCATTTTTTCTCAAAAGGTTTTGAAATATAAAAAAAGAAAAGAAAAAATATGTTTTTGTTTTCATTTTCCAAAAACTTGTGGAAACAAACAAGATCTGCAAAATACTCACCATGCTTTTTATCAAATTCCTTGCGGTGTCTATTTTCCAATAAAGGGGTGACTTGGAGGGGTTGGTGTTATCCAGGCATTTCAGGGCCTCTGAAACTGTGATAGGTAGTCAGGAAGTGTAATGAGGAAATAAAATCCTTTAAAAGCCTGAAAGTGCGTATTGGATTTTGGGTTCCTGTACTTAGCTAGACTGTCAAAACGTCTCTCACACATTTGGTATCCCCATATTTGGGATAAGTAGCAACATGTATTTTGGGGAGTAATTCCACATATACCCATGGCATGTGTGAGCAGTAAATCATTTAAGTGAAAATTTTGTGTAAAAGAAAAATTTTTTTTTATCATTTTCCAAAAACTTGTGGTAAAAAAAATAAATACTTTTATTGGCACAACATGCTTCTCAGCAAAATCTGTGCAGTGTCTACTTTCCAAAAAGGGGTCGTTTTGGGGGTGGGGGTTTTATGCCACATATCATTCAGTCTTCAAACCACCTGAAAACCAAGCCTTTTCTGACATGATCTTTTTGTTCACATGAAAAAAATTTGTATTTTGTGCTAGGAAATTACTTTAAACCCCCAAACATTACACCCTGTTCCAAATAATTATGAAAATTCTATTTAAGTGTCACAAAGATGAAATATTTTGTCTTTCAGTTTAACTCATGGATGGCATTGTGTCTCAGGGCTCTTTTGATCACTGAAAAAAATCTCGGACACCTGTGATAATTAGATTGACAGGTGAGCCCAATTTGAGGAAAATTTACTAAAGGACGGTGTTCAACATTATTAAGCAGAGCACCATTTTCAAGCAATATGGGGAAGAAAAAGGACCTCTCTGCTGCCGAAAATAGTGAAATAGTTCAATGCCTTGGACGAGGTATGAAAACATTAGATATTTCATGAAAACCTAAGCATGATCCTCGCACTTTTAAGAGATTTGTGGCTGATTCAGAGCACAGACGGGTGTGTGCAGATAAAGGCACATTGAGGAAGATTTCTGCCAGATCCATGCATCGGATCAAGAGAGCAGCTGCTAAAATACCATTACATAGCAACAAACAGATATTTGAAGCTGCTGGTGCCTTTGGAGTCCCACGGACATCAAGGTGTAGAGTCCTCCAGTGTCTTGCAACTGTGCATAAACCTTCTATTCGGCCACCAATAACCAATGCTCACAAGTAGAAAAGGCTGCATTGGGCAGAAAAATACATGAAGACTAATTTTTAAACAGTCCTGTTCGCTGATGAGTGCCGTGCAACCCTGGATGATCCAGATGGATGGAGTAGTGAATGGTTGGTGGACGGCCACCCTGTTCCAACAAGGCTGTGATGTCAGCAAGGCGCTGGTGGAGTCATGTTTTGGGCCAGAATCATGGGAACAGAGCTGGTCGGCCCCTTTAGGGTCCCCAAAGGTGTAAAGATGACCTCTGCAAAGTATGTAGAGTTTATGACTGAGCACTTTCTTCCCTGGTACAGAAGGAAGAACTATGCTTTCCATAATAAAATCATCTTCATGCATGACAATGCACCATCTCATGCTGCAGAGAATACCTCTGCATCAATGGCTTCTATGGGGATAAAAGGAAAGAAAGTCATGGTGTGGCCTCCATCCTCCCCTGACCTCAATCCTATTGAGAACCTTTGGCGCATCCACAAGCAAAAGATCTTTGAGGGTGGGAGGCAGTTTACATCCAAACCGCAGCTCTGGGAGGCTATTCTGACATCTTGCAAACAAATTCAAGCAGAAACTGTCTAAAAACTCACAAGTTCAATGGATGCAAGACTTGTGAAGCTGCTATCAAACAAGGGGTCCTATGTTACAATGTAACGTGACCTGTTAAAATGTTGTTAAAAGTTTGATTGAAATAGCTTTTGATTTCAGTAAATATGCTGCAAACACAACAAATGCCAATTTTCAGTTCTTTACAACCTATAAAGTATCTTGAAACTTACTGTGCGTAATAATTTGGAACAGTGCATTGTAGGTTTTTTATGTTTATAAAAAAAATACTGTTATCATTAGGAGGTTTGTTCAATAAAATGTGAATTGTACTCTTAATAGCTGATAACATTAGAATTATGCTGACTGTTGTTTACATCAATTATTTAGGTAAATGAGAAAAATATCATTTGCATAATAATTTGGAACAGGGTGTATAATTTTTTTAAAACAGACACCCTAGTTAATAAAATGGTGGGTGCTGCAATTTTTTATGTCACATAGTACCCACGCAGCGATTTTTCTAATTTTTTTGAAAAAATTACACTTTTTTTACTTTTAATGCACAAAAAAAAAATACACTGGCCAATTATTTGGTAAAATATAAAAGATGAGGGTATACTGAGTAAATAGATACCAAACATGACATGCTTTAAAACTGTGCATGCTCCGTGTAATGGCAACAAACTGCATACATTTTTAATATCTATAGGCAACGCTTTAAAAGCCTTTACAAGCTACCATTTTAGATTTACAGAGGAGGTCTAGTGCTAGAATTACTGCCCTTGATCTAACGTTCGCAGCAATACCTTACATGCAACCGCTTTTACATACTGGCACAGGGTGTCAGGAAGATGCTCGCCATAGTGCACAGCAGCGCAGGCGCAGATGTTCGAGGGCCCGTTCAGCTACACATAGTCATGTGCATTTGCGTTCACACATGCGCACATGCACACATGCGACAGCCCCTTGCTAATGTTGGCGCCAGACTACTTAAACCCAGCAGCACTATTAGCATGTGCTGTCTGATCTGCAGCTCCCCCTCCTGTATTCCTGTGCCTGATCCTGTTCCTGTGAGTGATTACGTGTGATTGACCACAGCTTGTTTCTTGGACTCCGCCTCTGTCTTCTGATTTTGCCTGATCTGCTCCCATCAACACTGACCCTGGCTTGTGACCTGACTATTTTTCTGCTTACCGTTCAAGTCTGATCCGCTTATCTGTTACCGACCCAGCTTGTCTGACCCTGCATACCGTCTGCTACCAGCCTGCTTCATTGCCTGCCTGCCTGCCTGCTCTGCTGCCAGCCGGTCCAGCCATCCCATCTCCCAGCAAAGTGCCAGCAATTCCTGCACAGACTACAGGACTAAACAGGCACTCGTACCCCGCCGTGCTCTTGTGGTTGCTGTTCCACCTTCAGTGGCCCTTGAACCGAAGCTGTACGAGAGGCCTTCCTCCTGCCATCAGGCTCACAATTAAGATACGTAACACAGGGTCAATGCAAATATCCCCTATAACTTCAATTGGCATTGTCATATATTCTTTTTTTCTGGGGTCTATCAGACTCTAGATATCTCCTCTGCACTTTTATCTAATCAAACCAAGATCGGTGTGATCAGATGTTCCAAATTTACAAATGGCGCTGTTTATATCCTGCGAAACTGAAGTGATGAAATGCTCGTAGCTTCCAATTTCTTAAACTATAAAGATTCTGGTCTCCAATCAGCTCTATGGTGAGCTGGCAGAAAAACCAGCTGCATTCTCAGCTTCCCCCAATGGCACGGGACTGCCCGAGAAGGCTGTGAAAGGCAGCGGGGGAGAGGGGGGGTCATCGTCTCACCCTGCTTGTAAAAGCAATTCTGCAGCTAATTAGGATGGCTTTTACATGAAAGACGATCGCCGGCATCATCCTGGTATAACCACTCAAAGTCCAGGGATGTACCAGTATGTTGCTGGTCCTTGTTGGGTATATATGCTATATCTTTTTTTTTTTTTTTTAATGCAGCCTTGGGCTGAACGAAAAAAAAAGAAATCTTTGCCAGAAAAAGTGTGTGGTATGCCCACCATTAGAATATACTGCCCTGCATCCACCCACTTCTAATGGTGGGCACACATGAAATCTGCCAAAAAATATTATAAAATATATAGGCCAAAGCATAGGGGCCATCCACCCACTGGCCACCCCAGGCCCCCATGCTTCGGAATATATGCTCTTTTTTTAACTGCAGATGAAATATTTAATCCAATAGCACTGCGCACACCTAGTTATGTATATTCTGAGAGCAAGACTCTGTTGCTATCAGAATAAAGAAGTCGTTGATGCAGCTGCATGACATCCTCATTTCTCAAGCTGACTTTTTCCCCCTTTCTAAGACGGGTATGTACAAGCCATTGGGGGAAGCCCCGGCAATTCGGTCACACGGTGCCACATGCGCTAATTCCAAGATTGTACAAATGTCTAAATTGTGGCATGCTTGAATAAAAATTGTTGACGTATAAGTGGTACCCCATATGGAAAAAGGATGACACCAAATACCAGACTATCGTGCCACTGCTCTCAATTTAGTCTGGGCATCCGGGGTGCTCCACATGACTATCCTTTCCCTCGTAAATTTGAAAATTATATTATAACCTGTTGTCCTTTCACAGGTCTTATACATCTTGACCCCATATCTGGCACGCTTGCTGGGGAGAAACTGTTTGAATGCAAGGCGGCCAGAAAAATTAATGAGGGACTCATCAATGCAGATGTTTGCTGGGGAGTATAGGCATAGCAAATTTTTGGTTAAGGTGATTTACGAGGGGCTGAATTTTGTGAAGCCGGTCAAATTCAGGGTCACCCCGAAGACAACAGAGTGTATTGTCATTAAAATGCATAAAACACATTATACTATCATATCTATGCCTAGCCATAACAGCAGAGAACCTGGGCATATGATGAATCAGGTTTGCGGACCAATACAACCGCAATTATTTTTTTTCAGTAATGCCCATGTTGAGGGTTAGGTCCAAAAAAAAAATTTAAATTCAGAAAACGTAATGGGTTTCCATGAGATTGGTCTAGCACGGTTTAAATTTGGGTTGGCAGTGATAAACTGTTGTGCATATAAATTGCTTTGATCCACAATCAATGCATACAGATCTTCTGTGATAAACAGCTCCAAAAAATCAAGGGGAGTAGTTAAATTTGCTGTTTCCACATGAATTCCGGGTTGGGCAGTGAATGGGGGAAGTACGGGTGCAGCAGAATTTGTGGGCTGCCACATGCAGCAAGCACAAACAGAAAGATACTAGGGGCTCTACGGGCTTGTGTGCGAATTCTTGGTGGCTGCGGGACAATACTTGTGCTCGCCACCGCACTAGCTTGTACTGCACTTATGGGACATGCCACGTCACCAAGTGATACTGCAGTGCTGGTATGTGAAAGACCAGGATGTAAAAGGCCGCTGGTGCTCGCCAGTTCACCAAAAGGTAGAGCGGCACTACTACTGGCACTCTGCTGCATATGAGAGTCATCAAAATTTACCGGCAAGTGCTAACAGAGATCAGGCCTGATTCTGCGAACACTGCGGTTTTGTGTAACAATGTATCAAGTGACAGTGACCCACTGACACTGCACTTGCTGGGGGAGAAGGGGGGAGCAGTATTTCTAATATAAGGCAGCGCGGAAGTGGTTAAACATGACCAGTAAAAAAAATTTTTAAAAAATCAGATTTCGTCATATATTTAGGCCAAAATGTATTCTGCGACATGTCTGCTTAAAAAAAAAAAAAAATCCTAATACGTGTAAATGAATTGGTTTACATGAACGTTATAGCGTTTACGAATGGCAGTATAGATCTTGGAATTTTTTTTCTCTTTACTAATAATGGCGGTGATCAGCAACTTATAGTGGAGCTGCGGGGGGTATTCTGACACTGGGTGGAACTGACTTGGTGTCACTGACATCCCCAGTGACACCAATACAGTAATCAGTGCTAAAAAAAAGGAAAAGCACTGGCACTGTACTAATGGCACTACGCAGAAAGGGGTTAACATGAGGGGCGATCAGAGGGTTAACTGTGAGCGAGAAGTGTATTACTAAGGAGCGGGGGGTGTGCATTACTGTAAGCACACTGCTCTGGATGGGTGTGCACAGCCATCCAGAGCAGTGTGCCCAAGCTGACAGGGTGAGGACTGTTAGTAAACAAAGCAGCCCTCCTCCCCTTCGATGATTGTTGGTAATCAACGGGCACCTACCCTGAAATGCGCAATCACGTATATATACATGTGATTTTGCGTACCTGTACCACCCTGTACCAGTATTTCTGCTATAGGGTGGTCAGGAAGCGCTTAATAAATAAGATATAAATAAATAGTAACCCTGATAAAGCCACATGGTTGGTGGTGTAACGCGTGGGGCAGAGCTTAGTGGCGTCAGTTTCAGTCACGGACTTGAGAACCGGAAGTGTGGTGAATATCATGCGGTCATACCGATCTGTTTACTCTGAGACACTGTGAGTGTTACTCTGTTCGTGCTTTTAATTTAACAAATGGTATTTCACTATGGGAGGCTGTTCGTAGACCAAGGGCATGTGCACCTGAGGGAGCCCTTGGTCTATCCATTAAATACATGTGCCTCTACTATGGGGGCTCTCAAAATTTGTAGAGTTAGGAACTACAGAATATCGGGGTGCTGTGACGAGGCTCTGTAGTTTACACGTTTTTGCAAATGTGTGCTAGCTAAACCCCTGTTTTTAACACATACTGTTAGGTTAATTCGGTTTGTTTGCAGGCTGGTTGGTAAGCTGAACCGGGAATTTTTCTCTTTTGTTGCTTTTTCTCCTTAGCCCAGGTAAGATGCTTCTGTAGTTGTCTCTGGTTCAGGAGTAGCTAGATACAAGGAATGTGACAGTTGTAGCCCATCTGTGTGTGGTGGCTCTTGAAGCAATGACACCAGCCGTAATCCACGCTTGTGAATCTCCCCCAAATTCTTGAATGGCCTTTGCTTCACAATCTTCTCAAGGCTGTGGTTATCCCTGTTGCTTGTGCACCTTTTTCTACCACACATTTTCCTTCAACTCAGCTTTCCATTAATATGCTTGGATACAGCACTCTGAACAGCCAGCTTTTTTAGCAATGACCTTTTGTGACTTACCCTCCTTGTGGAGGGTGTCAATGACTGTCTTCTGGACAACTGTCAAGTCAGCAGTGTTCCCCATGATAGTATAATCTACTGAACCAAACTGAGAGACCATTTAAAGGCTCAGTAAATCTTTACATGCGTTTTGAGTTAATTAGCTGATTAGAGTGAGACACCATGGGGTTTATTTACTAAAGCTGGAGAGTCCAAAATCAGACTCCCTTCTGCATAGAAACCAATCAGCTTCCAGGTTTCATTGCCAAAGTTTCATTGAACAAGCTGAGGTTAGAAGCTGATTGGTTTCTATGCAGAAGGGAGTCTGATTTTGGACTCTCCAGCTTTAGTAAATAAACACCCAAGAGTCTACAATATTGAACTTTTTCACAATATTCTAATTTTATGACATACTGAATTTTGTGTGTCCACTAGCTGTAAGCCATAATCATCAAAATTAAAAGAAAGAAATGAAATTGAAACATATCACTCTGTGTGTAATGAATCTATATAATATATGAGCTTCACTATTTTAACTGAATTACTGAAATAAATTAGCTTTCTGATGATATTCTAATTTATTGAGATGCTCCTGTTTATGGAGGTTTTTATGTGTGTGTAGTTACTATGTAACTACATGTAACTATATGTTTTCCATTTTCTATTGTGAATAAAATGTGGGTTTATGAGATTTGCAGATTATTGCATTGTAATTATGTAGATTTTACAAAGTGTCCCAATACTTCTAAATCAGGGTTGTACTTGTGTTTCTCTTGTTCGCTAATGGCAGCAATTTACCTCTATTATCACACATCCACCCTCTTTGTGACTTGGTGCATTGTCCATGGCGCAGTAGAGAGATTATTATATTGCCAGGTGTCACAGTGACCATGAAAACACAAAAGGCAGCTAAAATAAGTTATTACTGTGCTTGACCTGAATTCAAGGCACTATTCACAATTTTATTTAGCGCATTGTCTTAGTAGTAACATAAGCCTAGTTAAGATATACAAAACATGAGTAGATTTCCTGCAAAATAAATATCCGATTTGATTGTTATTGAAAGCCTATTACATTTTTAACCTCTTTTAGCAAACATTTAGAAGATTACATTTCAAGGTAATATTAACCATTAGCCGCCCGGCCAATGGCCGAATGGCGGCGTGCAAAATCCATTAGTGTTCCGGGTGGACGCCATATGGCATCCTCCCGGGCATGCGCAGTTTGCGTGCCTGCAGAGCCGCACAATCTGTCACCGGTCATGTACCTCGGACACGGCCGATAACAGATCTGAGTACCAGCCCCGTTGCCGATACCATGTGATCTGCTGTGACCAATCACAGCAGGTCACATGACAGTTGTATACAATGGATGGCTTCATTCATGCCATCCATTGTATACTAGTGTGTGCAGCTGTGATTGGTCACAGCGATCACATGCACAAGCTGGGCTAATCACAGCCCAGCTGTGTCATGTGATTAGCTGTGGCCAAATCACAGCTAAGCACAGAAAAAAAAAAAAAAACCCTGAATGAATTGATGTCATTCAGGTAAATGCTTGCTAATAGCACAGTAATTCTTTGCTATAAGCAAATTGTGTAAAAAAAAAAAAAAAAAAAAATACTGATCAATTCCCCAAAGTAGTACAATGTTACTATGGTAACATTGTACTACTTTGGTTATAGTGAAATACGAAAAAAAAACGTAAAACAAAAAGAAAAAAAATGTAATAAAAAATTTAAAATAATAAAAAAAAAAATTTAAAAAAATTATATATTTTTTTTTAATACTGTCACCAGACAGTGTCCCTGATCACCGCCATGCCAGTTATATGATGACGCTGCACTGCACTGGTGACAGTATGTAAAAAAAAAAAAAATAGTGAAAATAATTGTTATAATTTTTTCATTTTCCGAAAAATTATGACAAAAAAATACAACTTCAAAAAACTCGCCATGCCTCTTATGAAGTACGTCGGACTGTCTACTTTGCAAAAAGGGGTCATTTGGGGGATATCTGTACTGTGCGGACATTCTTGGACCTCAAGAAATTAGTACTTCAGGATTGATCAATATTCAGATCTATACCATAGTTTGTGAACTCTATAACTTTCCTACAAACTAAAAAATGCATCCTAATTTGGGTTATTTTCACCAAAGACATGTAGTAGAATACATCTTGGCCTAAATTTATGAAGAACAATTATTTATTTGCAAACGTTTATAACAGAAACAAAGAAAATCTTTTTTTTTTTCAACATTTTCGGCCTTTTTTTGTTAATTTAGCAAATAAAAAGGAGGTGATTAAATACCACCAAAAAAAAGCTCTAGTTGTGTGAAGAAAATAATAAAATGTTAGTTTGGGTACAAAGTTGTATGACCGCGCAATTGTCATTCAAAGTGTGAGAGCGCTGAAACCTGAAAAATGGCCTGGGAGTGAAGGGGGTAAAAGTGCCCGGTATGAAAACGGTTAAAGTCTCAAAGAGTTATTTTTTAAATAAGACATTGGGGTTTATATACTAAAGCTTGTCCATTGAGAATCTCGTGCACCTGTACATGATAGCCAAACAGCTTCAAACTTCAGCTTGTTCAATTAAGCTTTAGAAATAAAACCTGTAAGCTGATTGGTGGAACATGTAACATATTCCAGCTCCTGTTAACAGTTTTTGTTCGGCTGTATTCTGCTATATTTAATACAAGACGATTGTAAATGCTGACCTACTGTTGTGCCACCTTTATCTGTGGACAGGGATATGATCTGGCTTAATTCCTTTAAGCCTGCATGACTCCCAATACCCCCTTGGAGGCTGATGTATGCTGCAACAGTAGTTTTGTCAAAAAAAATATTGCACTCTGTATACAAATTTGTTCCACACTCTACTTCAAAACATATGCACTATGAAGTCACATATACCTATGAAAAGTAATAAAATCAGTAAAAGAAAAAATAAAAAGTGACACACTCCATTACAAAAACACAGTCCGTGTGAATATACAGCCAATAGTGGAGCCACGTTCCAATACTGTAAATATAATATTGATGTTGTGAATTCTATTTTGCCAATTCATGCAAAACTCCATGTAATCCCAAGGGGTTCACATACTTTTTCTTGCAACTGTATATACCATAGTCAACTCTATAATATATATATTATTAACCCTGTATGGGACTAATGCACAAATCAAATTGAAGGTAAATGCTCCAAAATATACAATTATAGTTAAGTGAAATCCCACATATGTAGCACCATCTAGGGTACAAATTAAAAATACTCATGTCATATAAGAAAATACATTATGTCTCCATTTGCTATATTCAATTGAATGAACAGTCAAAAACATGATGTAAGTGTTGTCTTGAAATTATTATGACAACTATAACAATCCATAAAACAGAATGGATGAAGATATTTGCAACAGATAGTTCATATCAAACATGGAGATCCAGCCCTTCTCCAGATGACCAGGGCGTGTTTATATACGAATTTTCCTGCAGCAACCAATAGTCCTTTTCCAAAGAGATGCATTTATTCGGATAAAGATATTTGTTACAGATGACAAGAGATTCAGCTGAATACTTGTAAAGATTACAATGAACAACAGCCCTCAAAGTCCCATTCAAGATACTTCATATCAAGCATAGAGATACTACACCGTCCAGCATATGTCCAATCTATAATATGCACCTAGGTAGCTTCCATGCATGAAATAATGTGAGTTATGGTCTATACCTGCGCTCCCATATCAATGACAGGAAAAAACTCTCTTTTCCAGCTGAGGTATAGACAAGTAAGATGACAGGCAATCATTAGAGAACCTTCATGTGTTAATATACACATTTTCCCCATTCAATACAATGGCAAGCACTCTGATTGGCCACTTTGATCTCACATGAATAGACATAAATAACAATAAGGGTCACTATAGTGTTTCACAGGTAATCAAGTCACCCTTTCACCATATAATAGGGGATGTAAATACATATTGTAAAATTTCTGAATATCCATTTCCTATACTGGTAAAAAAAAAACTGAACTCTGTTGATTTTGGCAAAAAAAAAACAATCTATTCACACAAAAAAAAATTGGAATTTCTTAAAGTGGTGGACACTTTGTTCTATGAATACTTTGTCCTGCATTGTACAATTAAGATATCTCTTTAGATTTAGCAGTTCTCTTTATACTTAACCATTTCCATACCGGGCAATTTTACACCTTCCTGCCCAGGCCATTTTTCACGTTTCAGCGCTCTCACACTTTGAATGACAATTGCGCGGTCATACAACATTGTACCCAAACTAAAATTTTATCATTTTCTTCACACAACTAGAGCTTTCTTTTGGTGGTATTTAATCACCACTGGGGGTTTTATTTTTTGCTAAATTAACAAAAAAAGACCAAACATTTTGAAAAAAAAACACGTTTTTCTTTGTTTGTTATAAAAGTTTACAAATAAATAATTGTTCTTTATAAATTTAGGCCGAGATGTATTCTGCTACATGTCTTTGGTGAAAATAACCCAAATTAGGATGTATTATTTAGTTTGTAGGAAAGTTATAGAGTTTACAAACTATGGAATAGATCTGAATATTGATCAATCCTGAAGTACTGACAGCCAATCTAATTTCTTGAGGTCCAAGAATGTCAGAACAGTACAGATATCCCCAAATGACCCCTATTTGCAGAGTAGACAGTCCGATGTACTTCATAAGAGGCATGGCGAGTTTTTTGAAGTTGTATTTTTTTTTGTCACAATTTTTCGGAAAATAAAAAAATTAAAAAAATTATTTTCACTATTTTTTTTTTACATACTGTCACCAGTGCAGTACAGCGTCATCATATAACTGGCATGGCAGTGAACAGGGACACTGACTGGTGACAGTATGAAAAAAAAAAAATATATATATATATATATATATATATATATATATATATATATATTATAATTTTTAATTTTTTATTACTTTTTTTTCATATTTAACTATGACCAAAGTAGTATAATGTTACCATAGTAACATTGTACTACTTTGGGGAAGTGATCAGTATATTTTTTTTTTTTTTTACAAAATTTGCTTATAGCAAAGAATTACTTTGCTATAAGCAAGCATTTACCTGAATGAAATCGATTCATTCAGGTTTTTTTTTTTTTTTGTAATTAGCTGTGATTTGGTCACAGCTAATCACATGACAAGTGCAAGTGATTAGCTGTGACCATTCACAGCTAGGCAGTAGTATACAATGGATGGCATGAATGAAGCCATCCATTGTATACAACTGTCATGTGACCTGCTGTGATTGGTCACAGCAGGTCACATGGTACCAGCAACGGGGGTCGGTACTCAGATCTGTCATCGGCCGTTGCGCCGCTGCGAGGCTCTGCATTAGTGCAAACTGCGCGTGTGCGGGTGCACGCCAAATGGCGTGCACTCGGAATGCCGCAGCACTTTTGAAGCCGCCAAACGGCTATTGGCCGGGCGGCTAATGGTTAAGGGGGCATGGCGAGATTGAGATTCCAGTGTGGCAATGCTAAGGATTCTGCACACAGCAGCACATCCACATTTGCAAGTATATTATGTGAAGCTGCAACATCAGGTGTATAGCAGCCTCCTGTAACACTGCCTCCAGGTTCTCTTCATTCCTTTCTATGTCTACCGCTTCTCGAAAAGGCATATCGGGATCTGAATCAAGTAGACAGTGAGATGGAAAAGGCCTGGATTTCTCAAGCCCTGGAAAGTGATGGCTGTTTAAAAGCAGTTAGTTGTCCAAGAAATTTTGACATATTTGCAGAAAAATCAGAATTAGTAAGATAGGCTGCTTGTTGTGTGCCTGAGAGAGAGGTAGAATTGGATAATAAAATAAAAACAGGTCCTGTTTCGGTACAAAGCATCCTCACTCTGAGGTTAAGTATTGTACAAGCCTTCAGCAGAGTGTATGTCCACCTGTTCTTTTTGTCATGTTTTGCTTTCGCATGGTTTTCACAACAGCTAAGGGTGAGGAGTATTCCCGTGGGGTAATCAGAGAATAGGGTGCGGAGTATATGGAAATCATACACAACAAAGAATTTGCAGCAGCCCATGTGCAAACTGTCCTATTTTAAATGATCTTTGAAGCAAAGGATCGGGAGAGTCTGAGGACCTTATAGCAGCGGTTCTCAAACTGGGGGTCGCGACCCCTTTGGGGGTCGAACGACCATTTCCCAGGGGTCGCCTAAGACCATCGGAAAACACATATTTCCGATGGTCTTAGGAACCGAGACACCGCTGCTGTCTCCGGCGATGTGTGGGCGGGATGATATGCTGCCCCTGTCACCGCCTCCTCGCCGCTGATTGGCCACCGGAACTGTAGCTCAGGAGAGGCACACAGGCGGCCAATCACCGGCGAGAAGGTGGAGCTTGGAGAGGAGGAGCCGAGCGGCAGCGCGCGGAGATCGAAGAAGATCGAGGGAGCTGCAGGAACGAGTGAAGAGAGAGGCCAGAGAAGGAAGACAGCTGACAGGTAAGGGCAAATTTTGCTGCTGCAGCCAGGTATGCTGCCTGTAGATGGGAGAGGGAGAGAGCGAGCCCAGGCTGGAGCAGGAGTCAGCAAGGTAAGTATCATTGGTGTCAGTGGAAGGGATAGTGCCCCATCATTTGTGTCACTAATACCAACGATGGGGCACTATTCCTCCCCTCACTGACACCAACGATGGTGCACTATTCCTCCCCTCACTGACACCAACGATGGTGCACTATTCCTCCCCTCACTGACACCAACGATGGGGCACTATTCCTCCCCCCACTGACACCAACGATGAGACACTATTCCTCCCCTCACTGACACCAATGATGAGGCACTATTCCTCCCCCCACTGACACCAACGATGGGGCACTATTCCTCCCCCCACTGACACCAACGATGGGGCACTATTCCTCCCCTCACTGACACCAACGATGGGGCACTATTCCTCCCCCCACTGACACCAACGATGGGGCACTATTCCTCCCCTCACTGACACCAACGATGATGCACTATTCCTCCCCTCACTGACACCAACGATGGGGCACTATTCCTCCCCCCACTGACACCAACGATGGGGCACTATTCCTCCCCCCAACGCCAATGATGGGGCACTATTCCTCCCACTGATACCAATGATGGGGCACTATTCCTCCCACTGACACCAATGATGGGGCACTATTCCTCCCACTGACACCAATGATGGGGCACTATTCCTTCCACTGACACCAATGATGGGGCACTATTCCTCCCACTGACACCAATGATGGGGCACTATTCCTCCCACTGACACCAATGATGGGGCACTATTCCTCCCACTGACACCAATGATGGGGCACTATTCCTCCCACTCATACCAATGATGGGGCACTATTCCTCCCACTCATACCAATGATGGGGCACTATTCCTTCCACTGACACCAATGATGGGGCACTATTCCTCCCACTGATACTAATGATGGGGCACTATTCCTCCCACTGACACCAATGATGGGGCACTATTCCTCCCACTGACACCAATGATGGGGTACTATTCCTTCCACTGACACCAATGATGGGGCACTATTCCTCCCACTCATACCAATGATGGGGCACTATTCCTTCCACTGACACCAATGATGGGGCACTATTCCTCCCACTGACACCAATGATGGGGCACTATTCCTCCCACTGACACCAATGATGGGGCACTATTCCTCCCACTGACACCAATGATGGGGCACTATTCCTCCCACTGATACCAATGATGGGGCACTATTCCTCCCACTCATACCAATGATGGGGCACTATTCCTCCCACTCATACCAATGATGGGGCACTATTCCTTCCACTGACACCAATGATGGGGCACTATTCCTCCCACTGATACTAATGATGGGGCACTATTCCTTCCACTGACACCAATGATGGGGCACTATTCCTCCCACTGATACCAATGATGGGGTACTATTCCTCCCACTCATACCAATGATGGGGCACTATTCCTCCCACTGATACCAATGATGGGGCACTATTCCCCCCACTGATACCAATGATGGGGCACTATTCCCCCCACTGATACCAATGATGGGGCACTATTCCCCCCACTGACACCAATGATGGGGCACTATTCCCCCCACTGACACCAATGATGGGACACTATTCCTCCCACTGACACCAATGATGGGACACTATTCCTCCCACTGACACCAATGATGGGACACTATTCCTCCCACTGACACCAATGATGGGACACTATTCCTCCCACTGACGCCAATGATGGGACACTATTCCTCCCACTGACGCCAATGATGGGACACTATTCCTCCCACTGACGCCAATGATGGGGCACTATTCCTCCCACTGACGCCAATGATGGGGCACTATTCCTCCCACTGACGCCAATGATGGGGCACTATTCCTCCCACTGACGCCAATGATTGGGCACTATTCCTCCCACTGACATCAGTGATGGGGCACTATTCCTCCCACTGACACCAATGATGGGGCACTATTCCTCCCACTGATACCAACGATGGGACACTATTCATCCCACTGACATCAGTGATGGGGCGCTAGTCCTCCCACTGCAAAATTACAGTTATGAAGTAGCAACGAAAATTATTTTATGGTTGGGGGTCACCACAACATGAGGAACTGTATTAAGGGGTCGCGGCATTAGAAAGGTTGAGAACCACTGCCTTATAGGGACTTTAGGTGGCAGTGGAAGTAAAGTGTGCCACCAGAGGTGTGATTTAACACCTAGTCATCCTCATGTGACCCAGCTCTGAGTGGTTAAAAGAGAAGTTTGGGCTATTTTTTTCTTTTTTTGCATAATATGAATCCTGGTGAGCTGCTACAATGAAAAATTATTTTTCTGCCCTCTGAAATGTACACCCTTTCTTCTGAAATCAAAGAAAATGCCTGTGGGAGGGACTGAGGTCTGTCATGCAGCATCCTCCCAACACTGAAGTCAGTATCCACCCCCCTCTTATGACTGACATTAGCTCCTGACAGTCTGCACGCTCCTGAGAAGTTCCCAGAGCTTCAGCTCTTCTCACACTCCCACTCCTCACCCCTCCCATCCAGACTGTTGAGTATCTTCACACACAGGCAGCATGTCTCCCCCTACTCCCCCCTCCCATCAAGGCTGTTCTGAGTCCCAATCTTACTTACAGACATACAGCTGCTTTATCCCTCCTCCTTACTTCTCCCTCCCATCCAGGCTGAACTCTCACTGCTGAACTTTATCAGTTCTCTTTCTGCAGAGTAAGGCAGAGAAGAAGCTGAAGAACATTTATTCATTCCTTTAATGTACAATACAGTCTCCAAGTTGCATCCCTCAGAATACTGTTACGTGCCTCTGCTTCTTGCTGACAGTGTGAAGTCATGAAAACTGAGGCACATGACAGGCATGCACATTCCAGCTTGTGTCTCTGTGAGGAAAGCACAGTCATAGCTGAGAGCTGAAGGTGGAGAGGATGAAGGGGGCGGCTCACACCAGATGTAACCACCCACTCCAAAGTTTCAAATTTGAAGAGGACCGATACTCAGCCCTAACCAGGTCTTGGAATGGGGATACAGCAAAAATGGAGCAACATAGGAAAGAAAGAAAAGCTGTTCTGTGGTAACGGTAGTTAATGCTATCTATCTGTACTATCGCATACTTTTCCTTTAATCACTAGGCTGCGATACAGGCTTGTGTTTAGAAACTGAGGCATCTCGCTTACAAAAGGAACTATTCTTCCATTTTGAAGGTGTCACCAGTTTTTGACCTGTCACCTTCCCCTTCTTCTTTATGGGTAAGAGCTTGCTGTTCCACACAATTACTTTTTGGATAATGAAATCCAGGGGTGGTCCAAACAAGAATCCACCCTCAAAGGGTACATTCCCAATTTGTTCCCACAAAGATTTTCTGAGACCACCACTTAAGTCACACGAACCTTTTTGTGTGGACATAGTGCCCTCCTGTGAAAGCTGCCATAGACCAAGACATTTACCATGCTTTGATTCCCAGAACATTACTACTGTCCACTCTGTATCTGGCAGCATCAGCATCACTTACTGTGCAAGCACTAGCAGACCTATTAGATAGAACTCAAATGAAAATGAAAAAGTAAAAGAAAGTGCCGTTTAGCAAGAAAATGATTAATGCAGATGGACGGCCTTGATCTCATTTCCACACTGCAGCATATACAAGGAGAGCTTTCCCTCAGTTTATTAATTAATTCCCCCTTGTGTATATAAAACACAAATTTATACTGCAATTGCTGCAAATCCCATTTGAGCTTAACACATCATTTTATGCATGCTTTTCATATGAAGACTGTCCTGTTTATGTGTTTATTTTTCTGATCTATGCATTAAACACCATGTTCAATGCTCCAAGTATTAGAGAAATACAAGAAACATTTTGAGACGATCAAATATTAACAGTGATAATGCATTATGACAGTTTTATTTAACCATCAATTTTTAATTACCAACACTGAATCATGGCTAAGGAGGTGACTCTCTTTCCTGTTTAGCTTTTTGTATGCATAATTTAAGAGCAGAGTAATGGACTTTCACAAATGTGGGTATTTTGAATCCTGGACTTTTCAATTACGCACGCAAGAGTAAAAAAAAAAAACACACTGCCCAGTAAACTGGCATAAGTATTTACAACATGTTGGTGTTAATAGCTAGTATAACTTATAGTATACACCAGTCAAGCCTGCAAATAAGGCTTTGAGGTTCATACAAAGGGTGTTTTTAATCAGATGTTATTGTAGTGCACTAATCCACCACCATTCCCTATTACAGATGAGGGAGACGAGGGAATATCCTCTTTGCTGTGTCTCACACACAGCATATGACTTTGCTTAATGACTGAAAAACAAGTGCTAGCTCTAAAAGGTTTCTTACAACTAGCAATTACATTTAGTTCTGCCTTAAACTGTAAATGTAATAAACTTTTAGCATTGTTGCTGTTTTTCCAGGACAGCATTAGTAGCTCAATTATTGCTCTCACATGCTGACTGGAATTTCTCTTTAACCACTTCCAGTCCGGACACTTTTACCCCCTTCCTGACCAGGGCAATTTTAAGTTTTCAGCGTTATCACACTTTGAATGACAATTGCGCGGTCATGCAACACTGTACCCATATGACATTTATACCATTTTTTTGAGACAGATAAAACTTTATTTTAATGGTATTTATTCGCCGCTGGGATTTTCATTTTTTTTGCTATGTAAATGAAAATGTCCAAAAATTTTGAAAAACTGTTTTTCTTCTAAAAGTTTGCAAATAAATATTTCATCATAAATCTTGGCCAAAATTTATTCCGCTCTCTTTTTAGTAAAAAAAAAAAAAAAATTAATTTATAACCATTAATTTATAACATTTTTTTTATATATATATTTTTTATTTTATTTATTTATTGTTTACATACTGTACTACGCTTTGGGGGGGGATTAAGATTTTTTTTTTTTACACTGATTGCTTTTACACCCATATAGGATGTAAAAGCAATCACTTCTCTTTCTCTCTGTCTGCATTCTTGCAGCCTTTGAGAACTACTGAGTGAGCTGTGATTGGTCACAGCTTGTCACATGGTACAAGACTGTTGTGAATAGCCTTGTACCATGTGACCTCTGTGATCATTCACAGATTTCACACGTAGTAAGCAATGATGTCACAAGCGACATCTTGCTTACTACTTTGCATGTGATCACTGATTGGCCAATCAGTGATCACATGATCGGGACCTCGTACAAAGGTCCCGTTCGACGATTGGTGTTTCGCTGTGTCCGGAGGACACAACGGGCACCGGATTGCGGTGCGGCACGCTCCCGGGGAGCGCGCACAAGCAGGGTGAGGGGAGGCAGTTTATAAACAGCCACCTGACCCTGCAGTGCCACCGTCCGGCCGTTTATATACAACGGCCGGTCGGGAAGTGGTTAAAGTGCATTTACCCCATTGGTCCCAAAGAGATGAAAGTGGAGTGATAAGCCCAGATAAGCCCAGTCTTTGTGCCTCAGTTGCTGGCAGAATCACACTAATGTATCACTAGTTGTACATATAGAATTTTTTTAGCAGGGGTTCCCTGACACAGAAGAGTCCCTCTGTGTTGAAAAGGTTGAGAAAGGCTGGTCTAGTGTATAACTAGCCAAAAAAAAAAGAGAGAGACTGCTGAGTTTGAAAATGTGTACAGAAAAGCAGCACTCTATCGACAGAATACTACACAAATTGCATAATAATACAAAGGTGCACTATTCCTTTAAAAGTCAAACCATCATTATAAACAAGTTCATATGAAATTATTGCAGTCATACGGGTATGTGCAATACAATATTGTGAACGTAGCCAAATAAAGTTAAAAAATTAGTCCAAATAAATTCACAAATATAAACCGCAATAAAAAGTAAGTGACATCACCAGCTGCGTGTAGCGCTGCTTACTTACTATTCCCTTAGTTTTCTCCTTTTAGGGGTACCTTTTTTTATATAATAAACATATCAGTTCTAACGGTATCAAAGTATTTGATCTGTTTTATGTTTTCTTTCTAATTATAGCAGTATATTATCCTTGGGACCAGGGTGGATAAAAATCAATGATTTTTTTTTTTTAAAAAAATCAAAAAAATTCGATTTTTTTTTTATTTAAATCGTAATTTTTTTTTGTTTAAATCGGATGTTTATTTAAATCGGATTTTTTAAAATAAAATACTTTGAGGAAAATATATTACCATCCAAAGGTTATTCCATCATGAAATAAAGATTAGTTTTTAAATTATGTAGAATAAGGCTGTATATGTTTAATTTTTTTGGTAAATAAATTCCATTAATCCATTCACAATGTCATGCTCTTCCAGAGGTTTTTGTAAGATTATTGGGCAGTTTCTCTGCCTACAAAATATTATCACAGATGCTTGGTTTACTTTTGCAGTTCTCAAAACTGAATTTGACTCAGCGGAGATCACATGCCTCTTCTTCACAGCAAAAATGTTATAACATGAACAGAGTTAAGAAAAAGACCTTAATCCTAACTTCTACAAACCTATGAATACAGAATCAACCCCATCAGTGCTAAGTTTCAAGAAGTTCAGTGAATAGAATAGAAACAATATTTTTCTGATTGTTTGGAGTGGAATAGATCTGCACAAGAAGAAAGTGAAACTAAGTGTGAGGAGGAAGGGGCTGACAGTCTAAGTTTCTTAAAATATATAGATTTTGTTTAGCCAAATTAGTTAACAAACATGGATGTTTGTTTAAGCAAATACCATATGCTGGAATGTTATTGTTTCAGTTGAATAAATCTATTTAAATTGTTATTATTAAGGTAATGATTATTTTTCTCCTTCCTAAGTTCAACAGAAAAGTTGTCCAAATATGAATGATTAACCCATTAAACTGAGGATAAAAAAACTAATATGAAAATTTGTTATTCTAAAAATCTTCATCTTCTTGCATATTAAAGTTATACCAGCAAGAATTAGTCTTTATGTAGGAAACTAGGATTTAAATCAAGCCTTACTGACTAGTGATTTAAATCGTGATTTAAATCGTGATTTAAATCATTTTGATTTAAATCAAATCCACCCTGCTTGGGACTGAGCAGGTTGCTTTCTCTAGGTCTGCTGGCATGGCAAACGAAGGCACTTTGGATCCCTTGTTACACAAGTGCTACTGACTTCCTATGACTTTACTATGTTATCTCTAACATAGTAAACAAAGTCCTGGAAGCACCTTTGTGAAATGGTGGAGCATTTACCTGTCTACGCCCAGTGTAAATCAGGCTTTACACATATATTTATTTGTTTTTGCATTCAACTAGCGGGTTAACAAAAATGATAGATCCCCATATCCGCATAGGCAATGTGGTTGCAGGGATCTCCTTCTGGAGGCAATGTGGTTGCAGGGATCTCCTTCTGGAGGCAATGTGGTTGCAGGGATCAATTTCTGTTGAACAGAGAAAGGTGCACACATACTGTATCGAAATTCGTCCAGTTCCTGCTGCACTGGCCAAATATTTGTACATGCATACCCAACTTTAGCTGGCACAGCTGAATACAGAGTACTATAAAACTGTTATTTTCTGTTTCTCTTAAAAATTAAGTACAGCAGGCACTGACAAGGAGTGGAAATTGTTCTGACAGTCATTACTTTAGAAAAACTCTAGGTAGATAAGCAATACAGCATTGCGATATGATAAGACAGCAGGGTGCTAGACTGCATAAAGTACCCACGGCAGGAAGCAACTGTTTTGTTGTGCTACTTTATACATTATTACTGAGACCACTGTGCTCTGTTCACTGGGGAATGAAGAAGGAAAAAGCTAACTCTCACGCATAACTTTCACTGTACAAAAAGAAAAGGCACTGTCATATCAACACCTTAAAATTACCATGTCAATACACCCAGTAATTACAGAAATGATTTTTCCAATGAACCCTCCAACATTCGACAATATTAGATCAGGTGTTAACAAATTGTGCTTCTTTATAACTGAGACTACACCGATAGCAGATCTACAGGGTCAATTCACAATGCCTAACCCTTATTTCCGTATTAAAATGGTTTTACTGCACCAAGCAGTACAGTATGCTTTTGACCCTTCAATGTACATGTGCATGCATATGTGTTTCTATGCATACATTTGAGTAAGTGTACATGACTGAGGGTGCATGTGAGTATGTTCACATTTGGTGTATATCGTATACTGCAAGCACTTCTGTGTGAACATGTTCGCACTTGCTGTATGATGTGACCATTTTACAACCAAAACCCACAACCACAGTAAAGGTTATACAAAGGCAATGTTTACCTGTGTTTGACATGTGTTTGGTAAAACTGAAATGCTGGTCATTTTCCTCCCGCAGAGGTACAGTGTGGATGACAGTTCTAAGGCAGTATTTGATCTGAACTACATATATTTTTTGTGGATGTCCTATGGTAAATGTGTTTGCGCTACAAGTAAAGCAGGCCACATTCCATGTTTGCATTTGGACGTGTTCAAGCTGCACTGTGTATAATATTAATAATAATAATAACAGACAAGCTATTCTCCAGCTTTTTATAAACAGTTCCTACTGAGTACCAGATGTTGATTGCAATGACTTATTAGGTTAGTTGACTTCTACCAAACAAAACTGCCTATGCGGATAAGTAACATTTGTAGATAAAAACAAACTGTGCAGATCTTATTAAAGTTAAATAATGCTCCTGCTATAGGTGGCAATACCTCCTGAAGCCTGACTGGAATATTTCCAGAATGTTTCCAGGACATTGCTAGGTGAGGCCTAGTCATTACTGTTCGCCTTCACAATAATAGGAGTGAGCTCTCAAAATGCAGGGCTCAGAGCTACTGCATCGGGGGAGAGAGAGAGCATGAGAGAGGGCTTAAATCAGAGAAAAAGATCACTCCTGTGGTGCTGGAGATGAGCAGCAATGACTAGGGCTCACTTGGCAAAATTGTAGCAATGCCCTGGGAGTATTTCAGTTAGGCTTTGGGAAGTATGTAAATGACCTACACCTATAGTAAGGGCATTATGCAACATTAGTCAGCACTGCAGTTTGTTTTTATCTACAACATCCCATATCTGCCTAGGTTTTTTTATTTTTAAAGGTGAACTAACCGTTTAACAATGACAAGGTGATTATACAGTGTTCTAACAACACTGTTTTGTCATTAAACTATATCTCTCTCCTTCTAATAGAAAAGACAGAGATGACAACCAAACATTATTGCTATAAGGCTACGTTGATGGCCCCTAAATTAGTCCTGACTTCACCCATCATGGTGGACAGACTGCTGGAGGGATCTTCAGGGTCTGGGAATTATAGGAATTAACCACAGCCCTGAACCTGTGTGGTACCCTGCAGCTGACTAGATGAGTTACTGAGGCAAGTGCCCAAGTGGGATCCTGTGCAAGAAGACACATTACAGTATGTCTCCATGGTGTGAAGTCTGAGTACAGTTTCCACGGTTATACAGAGTTTGCACAGATTCGGGTGCAATACTTCTTGTATAATAAATGGCAGTCAAGAGTAGACCAAAAGGTTGATTGAAGAATTTAAAGTAAATAACTTGATAAGCACAAAAACGTCTCAAAAAGGGAGAATAAGTGCATCACCTAACACAGGGCTTAAAATTTCAAATCCTGAGTTACTAGCCAGGACTGAAGAGTTACTCCCCACCAACAAACACACACAAACAGAGACACCTGTACACACACACACACAGACATGTACATACACACAGAAACATGTACACACACGCACAGAGACACATGTACACACACACATACACTTGTGTTCAAAATAATAGCAGTCAGACATCACTAACCTGATCAATCACTGTTTTTGGTAGAGATGATATTTCTACATGGCAAATAATTTACTAGCAGGTGTAGTAGAGTAATAGAAATCCAAGAGACCCCACAGTCATGACATGCATGCTGCTGATTCTGTGTAATTGAATCACTAATTGAAAGGGGCATGTTCAAAGTAATAGCAGTGTGGAGTTCTATTAGTGAGGTCATTCATTCTTTGAAAAACAGGTGGCAATTATTGCCCTTATTTAAGGAAGGAAGGAAGGCAGCAAATGTTGTACATGCTGGTTACTGTGTGTTAAATCTAAATTATGATTCGGCATTTATATTGATGGCAAGCTTGCAAAATATTTGGTTTTTATGATTAGTCATAATTAATATTAATATGTGTGAATGGTCTTTGACAAATGGTAGTATTTACTATTCTTCAATTATAGCTGAGACCAAAAGATATACAAGTTAAGCTGAAATAGTATATACCAGTTGAAAGTTGAGTAGACTATATTTAGAGATAGTTGGTTAAAAGTATTTGGTAGTTATGTCAAGGTTATTAGAAGTGACTTACTATTACATTACGTATTTTCTGTGTATATTTAGTATACGTCTCTAACACTGATACATATATAGTTTAGTGATTATACATTGATATGTTCTTAAGCTATACTATCTATTAAATATATAGCTAAGGGTTACATCATTGGTACATCAGCATACATATGTTCCTGTCCATCAAACATCATATGTATAGCATCTTTCCCTTTTATGAATTGGCTTTGCTAAGCAGTAATACTTTCCATAGAAGGTATTATGATCACTAACTATGACGTACATTTGCCTCATAAAAGACCATCGGAACGGACAAGGGACACACACACTCACGCTCACACACTCTCTCTGATACACACAAGCAACATGACTCTTGCAAACACACGTCTGAGAAGCTGCAACAGGTGCTGCAAGACAAGAGATCATCATTAACGTCACTTCCGCCTTCTCTCTCGGACTTTGAGTTGGACAAGGACATGAGAATCGCACATGGCAAGAACAGCCATGACAGATAATGGTGACTTTTTCTTTGAACTTTCGCTTGTCAGTTTTACAGTAGTTTCATCTAGATGGAACTGTTCATAATACGCTTTACATTGTTTATTTGACACCATTGTGTGATAGAATAAAATCACACTTCATTTTTTATTACAATGGCTCTTTCATTCATAATCGCCTCAAGACACTAGAAGCAGTATTATATGTGTCTAAAAATCCAACACTGTGCATTTCTCTCTGAAATTCTGAGGAAAATGGGTCGTTCCAGACATTGTTCAGAAGAACAGCGTACCTTGATTAAAAAGTTGATTGGAGAGGGGAAAACATATAAAGAAGTGCAGAAAATGATAGGCTGCTCAGCTAGAATGATCGCAAATGCTTTACAATGGCAAGCAAAACCTGAAAGACGTGGAAGACGTGGAAGCGAAAAACTACCATTCGAATGGATAGAAGAATAGCCAAAATGGCAAGGACTCGGCCAACAATCAGCTCCAGGAAGATCAAAGAAGGTCTAAAGTTCCCTGTGAGTACTGTTACAATTAGAAGACACCTATGTGAAGCCAAGTTATCTGCAAGAAGCCCCCGCAAAGTCCCACTGTTGAAAAAAAGACACGTGCTGAAGAGGTTACAATTTGCCAAAGAGCACATTGACTGGCCTAAAGAGAAATGGTGCAACATTTTGTGGACTGATGAAAGTAAGATTGTTCTTTTTGGGTCTAGTGGCCGGAGACAGTTTGTCAGACGACCCCCAAACACTGAATTCAAGCCACAGTACACTGTGAAGACAGTGAAGCATGGTTGCGCAAGCATCATGATATGGGGATGTTTCCCATACTACGGTGTTGGGCCTATTTATGGCATACCAGGGATCATGGATCAGTTTGAATACATCAGAATACTTGAAGAGGTCATGCTGCCTTATGCTGAAGAGGAAATGCCCTTGAAATGGGTGTTCCAACAAGACAACGACCCCAAACACACCAGTAAACGTGCAACATCTTGGTTCCAGACCAACAAGATTGACGTTGTGGAGTGGCCAGCCCAATTCCCGGATCTTAATCCAATAGAAAACTTGTGGGGTGACATAAAAAATGCAGTTTCTGAGGCAAAACCAAGAAATAGAGAAGAACTGTGGAATGTAGTCCAATCATCCTGGGCTGGAATACCTGTTCACAGGTGCCAGAAGTTGGTTGACTCCATGCAACACAGATGTACAGCAGTTCTCAGAAACAGTGCTTATACAACTAAATAATAATTAAGTGATTCAAAAGAAAACAAAATCTTCAAACATTTTTCAGTTTATATAGTGAATGTTTGAGTTTGTAAAGAAGAATACAAACACTGCAATTTCTTTGAACAGTCTAATATTTACTTTTCTTCAATTTTTTTTAGAGGAACAACACAAATTTGATCTATTTTTCTTCATGTTTTGATTTGGAATAGAATGTGTAGTGTTCCCAATGCATTTGTGTGGATGGAAATAAAAGCTATTAGAAGGATTTTGAGCTTTATTCACTTTTTTCAAAACACTGCTATTATTTTGAACACAACTGTACAGACACAAGTATACACACAAAGACACACATAAATATGTACATACACAGAAATACACACGCACAGACACATGTACATACATAAACAGACACATGTACACACAGACACATGTACGTACATACACACACGTACACACACACACAGACGCATGTACACACGCACACACATGTACATACACACACACACCTAAAAAGTTGCTTTGCTTTCACTGTGCTCAGTTATTGAGCAGTCTGACAGCTCCCAGTGCCAATGACAGATCCGGCCCGAGCACCAAGCCGGCTATGCAAGACGGCCCTGGGGGACACACTCGCCCCCACCATAATTTCCACTCGCCATTGGCGAGCAGGAAAGTGGAAATTTCAAGCCCTGACCTAACAGACACCAGCAAAAAACTGAGCTCTCACAGAATAGAGGTAATGTTATGTGGGGCGTGTCCAAAAGCTTTGCCCATGTCCAATTACCAGAAGGTAGCAGCCTACAACCCAGGGTCCATAAATATCCAGCCTATGACCTGTACTGTAGAATTAACCACTTCACGTCCGCCCTATAGCAAATATGCAGCTACAAGGCGGCAAGAATCAGCAAAATCACATATATACAGTATCTCACAGAAGTGAATACATCATACACATTTTTGTAAATATTTTATTATATCTTTTCATGTGACAACACTGAAGAAATGACATTTTGCTACAATGTAAAGTAGTGAGTGTACATCTTGTATAACAGTGTAAATTTGCTGTCTCCTCAAAATAACTCACACAGCCATTAATGTCTAAACTGCTGGCAACAAAAGTGAATACACCCCTAAGTGAAAATGTCCAAATTGGGCCCAATTAGCCATTTTCCCTCACTGGTGTTATGTGACTCCTTAGTCTTACAAGGTCTCAGGTGTGTTATCGCTTTCACTCTCTCACACTGGTCACTGGAAGTTCAAGATGGCACCTCATGGCATAGAACTCTCAGAGGACCTGAAAAAAAGAAGTGTTGCTCTACATAAAGATGGCCTAAGTTAGGGGTGGGCAACTGTGGCCCTCCAGCTGTTGTAGATCTACAAGTTCCATGAGGCATTGCGAAACCGACAGTTGCAAGCATGACTTCCAAAGGCAAAGGCATGATGGGACTTGTAGTTCACCAACAGCTGGAGGGCCATAGTTGCCCACCCCTGGCCTAGGCTATAAGAAGATTGCCAAGACTCTGAAACGGAGCTGCAGTATAGTGGCTAAGACCATACATCGGTTTAACAGGACAGGTTCCACTCAGAACAGGCCTCGCCATGGTCGACCAGAGAGATTGAGTGCACGTGCTCAGCATCATTACCTGAGGTTGTCTTTGGGAAATAGATGCAGGAGTGCTGCCAGCATTGCTGCAGAGGTTGAAGGGGTGGGGGGTCAGCCTGTCAGTGCTCAGACCATACTCCGCACACTGCATCAAATTGGTCTGCATGGCTGTCATCCCAGAAGGAAGACTCGTCTAAAGATGATGCACAAGAAAGCCCGCAAACAGTTTGCTGAAGACAAGCAGACTAAGGACATGGATTACTGGAACCATGTCCTGTGGTCTGATGAGACCAAGATAAACTTATTTGGTTCAGATGGTGTCCAGTGTGGGTGGCGGCAACCAGGTGAGGAGTACAAAGACAAGTGTGTCTTGCCTACAGTCAAGCATGGTGGTGGGAGTGTCATGGTCTGGAGCTGCATGAGTGCTGCCAGCACTGGGGAGCTACAGTTCATTGAGGGAACCATGAATGCCAACATACACTTTTACATACTGAAGCAGAGCATGATCCCCTTCCTTCGGAGACTGGGCCGCAGGGCAGTATTTCAACATGATAACGACCCCAAACACACCTCCAAAATGACCACTGCCTTGCTAAAGAAGCTGAGGGTAAAAGTGATGGACTGGCCAAGCATGTTTCCAGACCTAAACCTTATTGAGCATCTGTGGGGCATCCTAAAAATGGAAGGTGGAGGAGCGCAAGGTCTCTAACATCCACCAGATCTGTGACGTTGTCATGGAGGAGTGGAAGAGAACTCCAGTGGCAACTTGTGAAGCTCTGGTGAACTCCATGCTCAGGAGAGTTAAGGCAGTGCTGGACAATATTGGTGGCCACACAAAATATTGACACTTTTGTTGCCATCGGTTTAATTAATGGCTGTGTGTTGAGTTATTTTGAAGGGACAGCAAATTTACACTGTTAAACAAGCTGTACACTCACTACTTTACATTGTAGCAAAGTATAATTTCTTCAGTGTTGTCACATGAAAAGATATAATAAAATATTTACAAAACTGTGAGGGGTGTACTCACTTCTGGGAGATACTGTACACGTGTTTTGCATTTCTGCGTAAGGGGCGCGCACGGGGGGGGGGGGGGGTATGTTAGTAAAGAAAACAATTCTCCCTGTCAGCTCCTGCACACTGCTTTGCATGGATGTTGTTCCATGCTGTTCAGGATTTTTTCCTCCAGGTCAGCCATGAAAAAATGTTCCTGGAAGAAACATTCCTGAACAGCATGGAACAAAATCCATACAGATACTATCGCTATATTGATGATATTTTCATCATATGGACAGAAGGTGAAGAAAACCTAAAACAATTTTACTCATTGATCAACACTTTTCATCCATCAATCAAACTAAAAATGGAATACTCAAACACACAAGTCAACTTCCTAGACACCACAGTATACATCAGGGATGATACGCTTCACACCTCAATATACAGGAAACCCACTGACAGATGCAACTACCTCCACATTTCCAGCTTCCACCCCCAAAACACGAAACGTGCCATCATACACAGTCAGGCTATTAGATACCACCGAATATGTTCTGACCCAAGAGACAGAGATAAACATCTCTGGACACTAGCAGACTCCTTCCATAAGAAAGGTTACAAGGACAAAACTATCAACACCAGCATAAACACAGCCTTGAGAACCCGAAGAGAAAATCTACCTCAGAACAAAGAGAAAACAACCGTGTACCTCTAGTAACCACATACAACCCAGCACTAGAAGAGATAAGAAAAATAATAATCAAAGATTTACAACCCATCATAACAGAGGATGGAACTCTGAAAGAAATATTCCAGCAACCCCCAATACTGGCTTTCTGACAACCCCCCAACCTCAGAAATAAACTAATCAGTAGGAAACTTCCTTCTGATTATGATGTCACAAATAGTGGAAGCAAACCCTGCAATAAAAAACGCTGCAAACTGTGCAACCAAATCAATCCATCAAAAAAGTGTCAGACACTCAAAAGGGATCTTCAGTATCTCCGGATCATACAGCTGCACCTCCAATAATGTTGTGTACCTTATCCAGTGATGAAAGTGTAGCACAGGATCTTATGTTGGCGAAACAGGACAGAAGTTGCAAACAAGGATAAATTTGCACAGACATACGTCAGTACTCAATTGTTTGTTTGTTTTTTCTCAAAATTGCTGGTATTTTTTTTTTTCATAATGCAAAAAAAAACGCACCTGCGATCAAATACCTACAGGGAAAGCTCAATTCGTGGGAAAAAAAGGACGTAAATTTAATTTGGGTGCAGCATTGCATACCTGTGCAATTGTCAGTTAAAGTAATGCAGCGCTGTAATGAAAAAAATGGCCTAGTCAGGAAGAGGGGGGTAAATCCTCTGGAGGGCAAGTGGTTAAATGAAAAATAAACAAAGCAAATCCTTCTACAGTATGTATTTGCCACTATCTACTGTATAGCACTAACTCAATTCTGACATTTATTCTGGACACAAGGCAATCCTGGGGGACGGCCGCCAAAACACATAGAAGGTCATTAACAGCCTCAAATGTGCATGTCTCCCTACCAGACAGTGTAGAGGGGGAGGGTATGTCCATTCCACCCTCTCAGCTCTCAGATTACACTCAGATTTGTAAGTGTGTAACATTATATCCCCACCCCCTGCCTCTGCAAGCTGAAAAATATCCCATGATCTGTGTAGCTTAAACAGCTCTAGAATAGAGAATAGAGATGAGCGAAGTATTCAAAAATTCGATTCGGCTGATTCGGCGAATTCGAGGAATAAATTTAATTCGATGCGAATATATTCGCTGCGAATTTAACTTATAAAAAGGGTTTCTAGGCTTCAGAGAGCCTTTATATTATTGCAGAACACTGTACCTTTAATTTAAATGCCCTTGGAGTCTGCTGGGGAAGAGAAATAATACTGTCAGTCAGTATGACATGCAGATGAGTTCCGTCGATCTTAGAATCACCGCACACTTCACTCATTTGGGCCAAAACCAGAGTGTGGAGCCACAGTGTGGCGGTGGAGGCAGCAGCAATGGGAGGCCATACAGCACCCTATGACAAAAATGGAACCTACCAGCAGTGTGAGGAGACCTGAAAGTGGCACATGGCAGAGTCTGGCGATGGAGACAGCAGCAATGGGAGGCCATACAGGGACCCATGAGACACTCTGGACCTGGCAGCAGCATGAGGAGGCGGTACGGGGGCCCATGGCAGATTACGGGCCTGGCAGCAGCAATGGGAGGCCCGTAATCTGCCAGCACCCTATGACAAAATAAAACCCACCAGCAGTGTGAGGAGACCTGAAAGTGGCACATGGCAGAGTGTGGCGATGGAGACAGCAGCAATGGGAGGCCGTACAGGGACCCATGACACACTCTGGACCTGGCAGCAGCATGAGGAGGCGGTACGGGGGCCCATTGCAGATTACGGGCCTGGCAGCAGCAATGGGAGGCCCGTAATCTGCCAGCACCCTATGACAAAATGGAACCCACCAACAGTGTAAGGAGACCTGAAAGTGGCACATGGCAGAGTCTGGCGATGAAGTCAGCAGCAATGGGAGGCCGTACAGGGACCCATGACACACTCTGGACCTGGCAGCAGCAAGAGGAGGCGGTACAGGGGCCCATGGCAGAGTGGCGAAGCGTAAGCAGCTTGAATTGAAGGCCATACAGAGGTTTATGTTAAAAATAATAACATGTTTGGGGCATGATTCATGGCGGATTTAGTCAGTTGTGTCAGGAACTGGTGGTTTGAAATCCAGACTAATCCACGCCTGATTCATTTTCACAAACGTGAGTCTCTCCACACTTTGGGTGGACAGTCGTGTCCTCCACGGAGTTACAATACCTCCTGCCGCACTAAACACGCGCTCCGATGCCACGCTACTGGCCGGGCATGACAGCCTTTCAAGGGCAAATTCAGCTAGTTGGGGCCAAAGGTCAAGTTTCGTTGCCCAGTAGTCAAGGGGATTGTCTACCTCGGTTGGCAGGGTGCTGTCCAAGTAGGCCCGAGCCTGTTGTTTGAGGTCCTGCTCCAGGTCCACCTGATGCTGCTGCTGCAGCGGCTGGTTAGTAGTTTCCGCACTGCGCTGGTGAAGAAAGCTACTCATCATCGACTGCAGACTGAGGCAGCTGCTGCTGGTGGAGCTGCCACTGCTCCTACCACCCCACCCCTCCCCTGCTGCCATGGCAGCGGAACGCGAGCGCACAGGGCCCACAGTGTCTGAGGATGGACGTTGGCGCAGAAAGGCAGAGACCAACTGACTACATAGGTGGTTTTTATAGTACGTTATTTTGGCCTCCCTCTCAGCAGGTGTGAAAAAGGCCACCATTTTTGAACGGTATCGAGGGTCCAACAAGGTGGACAGCCAAAAGTCATCCCTCTGTCTGATGGTTATTATTCGGCTGTCGCTACGCAAGCAACCGAGCATGCTATGGGCCATTTGTGCCAAGGAATGCGAGGGACTCCCTGCCTCCATCTCCACAGCATACTGCCACGGTGCGTCTGGGTCCTCTGTCTCCTCCTCCTCCTCCTCCTCTACCAGATGCTCCTGCTCCTCCACTCCTGTCCGCTGAGTGGAAAAACCACCCATTTCACTCAATAATTCCTGAGCATCAATGTCCTCCTCTACCTCCTCTTCTTCTTCCTGTCCTGCCCCCACAGGGGTCATGTGGCGTTGAGATCTGTGCGCCACGTCTACCGCACCCTGACCAGCCATTGTTAACAGCATTTGTTCCAGGACGTGCAACAGAGGAATGACGTCGTTCATCCCATAGTCCTGCCGACTCACGAATAGCGTGGCCTCCTCAAAGGGCCTGAGCAAGCGGCAGGTGTCACGCATGAGCTGCCAATGGCTGACATCTAAGTTACACAGGGGAGTACCTTTATCCGCTTGTAACATCAGGAAATCGGTGATGGCCTTTCGCTGTTCGTAAAGGCGGTTAACATATGTAGGGTTGAATTCCACCTTGTTGCAACGTCACAGCATGAGGAGTCGGTACGGGGGCCCACGGCAGATTACGGGCCTGGCAGCAGCAATGGGAGGCCCGTAATATGCCAGCACCCTATGACAAAATGGAACACACCAGCAGTGTGAGGAGACCTGAAAGTGGCACATGGCAGAGTGTGGCGATGGAGACAGCAGCAATGGGAGGCCGTACAGGGACCCATGACAGACTCTGGACCTGGCAGCAGCATGAGGAGGCGGTACAGGGGCCCATGGCAGATTACGGGCCTGGCAGCAGCAATGGGAGGCCCGTAATCTGCCAGCACCCTATGACAAAATGGACAGCACCAGCAGTGTGAGGAGACCTGAAAGTGGCACATGGCAGAGTGTGGCGATGGAGACAGCAGCAATGGGAGGCCGTACAGGGACCCATGAGAGACTCTGGACCTGGCAGCAGCATGAGGAGGCGGTACAGGGGCCCATGGCAGATTACGGGCCTGGCAGCAGCAATGGGAGGCCCGTAATCTGCCAGCATCCTATGACAAAATGGAACACACCAGCAGTGTGAGGAGACCTGAAAGTGGCACATGGCAGAGTGTGGCGATGGAGACAGAAGCAATGGGAGGCCGTACAGGGACCCATGAGACACTGTGGACCTGGCAGCAGCATGAGGAGGCGGTACAGAGGCCCATGGCAGATTACAGGCCTGGCAGCAGCAATGGGAGGCCCGTAATCTGCCAGCACCCTATGACAAAAAATGGAACACACCAGCAGTGTGAGGAGACCTGAAAGTGGCACATGGCAGAGTGTGGCGATGGAGACAGCAGCAATGGGAGGCCGTACAGGGACCCATGAGAGACTCTGGACCTGGCAGCAGCATGAGGAAGCGGTACAGGGGCCCATGGCAGATTACAGGCCTGGCAGCAGCAATGGGAGGCCCGTAATCTGCCAGCACCCTATGACAAAATGGAACACACCAGCAGTGTGAGGATACCTGAAAGTGGCACTTGGCAGAGTGTGGCGATGGAGACAGCAGCAATGGGAGGCCGTACAGGGACCCATGAGAGACTCTGGACCTGGCAGCAGCATGAGGAGGCGGTACGGGGGCCCATGGCAGATTACGGGCCTGGCAGCAGCAATGGGAGGCCCGTAATCTGCCAGCACCCTATGACAAAATGGAACACACCAGCAGTGTGAGGAGACCTGAAAGTGGCACATGGCAGAGTGTGGCGATGGAGACAGCAGCAATGGGAGGCCGCACAGGGACCCATGAGAGACTCTGGACCTGGCAGCAGCATGAGGAGGCGGTACAGGGGCCCATGGCAGATTACAGGCCTGGCAGCAGCAATGGGAGGCCCGTAATCTGCCAGCACCCTATGACAAAATGGAACACACCAGCAGTGTGAGGAGACCTGAAAGTGGCACATGTTTGGGGCATGATTCATGGCGGATTTAGTCAGTTGTGTCAGGAACTGGTGGTTTGAAATCCAGACTAATCCACGCCTGATTCATTTTCACAAACGTGAGTCTCTCCACACTTTGGGTGGACAGTCGTGTCCTCCACGGAGTTACAATACCTCCTGCCGCACTAAACACGCGCTCCGATGCCACGCTACTGGCCGGGCATGACAGCCTTTCAAGGGCAAATTCAGCTAGTTGGGGCCAAAGGTCAAGTTTCGTTGCCCAGTAGTCAAGGGGATTGTCTACCTCGGTTGGCAGGGTGCTGTCCAAGTAGGCCCAAGCCTGCTGTTTGAGGTCCTGCTCCAGGTCCACCTGATGCTGCTGCTGCTGCGGCTGGTTGGTAGTTTCCTCACTGCGCTGGTGAAGAAAGCTACTCATCATCGACTGCAGACTGTGGCAGCCGCTGCTGGTGGTGCTGCCACTGCTCCTACCACCCCACCCCTCCCCTGCTGCCATGGCAGCGGAACGCGAGCGCACAGGGCCCACAGTGTCTGAGGATGGACGTTGGCGCAGAAAGGCAGAGACCAACTGACTACATAGGTGGTTTTTATAGTACGTTATTTTGGCCTCCCTCTCGGCAGGTGTGAAAAAGGCCACCATTTTTGAACGGTAGCGAGGGTCCAACAAGGTGGACAGCCAAAAGTCATCCCTCTGTCTGATGGTTATTATTCGGCTGTCGCTACGCAAGCAACCGAGCATGCTATGGGACATTTGTGCCAAGGAATGCGAGGGACTCCCTGCCTCCATCTCACACAGCATACTGCCACGGTGCGTCTGGGTCCTCTGTCTCCTCCTCCTCCTCCTCCTCTACCAGATGCTCCTGCTCCTCCACTCCTGTCCGCTGAGTGGAAAAACCACCCATTTCACTCAATAATTCCTGAGCACCAATGGCCTCCTCTACCTCCTCCTCTTCTTCCTGTCCTGCCCCCACAGGGGTCATGTGGCGTTGAGATCTGTGCGCCACGTCTACCGCACCCTGACCAGCCATTGTTAACAGCATTTGTTCCAGGACGTGCAACAGAGGAATGACGTCGTTCATCCCATAGTCCTGCCGACTCACGAATAGCGTGGCCTCCTCAAAGGGCCTGAGCAAGCGGCAGGTGTCACGCATGAGCTGCCAATGGCTGACATCTAAGTTACACAGGGGAGTACCTTTATCCGCTTGTAACATCAGGAAATCGGTGATGGCCTTTCGCTGTTCGTAAAGGCGGTCTAACATGTGTAGGGTTGAATTCCACCTTGTTGCAACGTCGCAGATCAGGCGATGCTGTGGAATTCCGTTCTGCCGCTGCAGCTCAAGGAGTGTGTGCTTTGCGGTGTAGGAATGGCTGAAATGCATGCAAAGTTTACGTGACATTTTAAGGATGTCTTGCAGTGGGATGGTGGATTTTAGGAACCGCTTGACAACCAGATTGAACACGTGAGCCATGCATGGCGCATGGCACAACCTTCCTTGACGCAGAGCAGACACCATGTTCTTTCCGTTGTCGGTCAACATGGTTCCGATTTTCAGTTTGCGCGGAGACAGCCATCTGTCGATTTCTCTGTTCATTACACTCAGAAGTTCCTCCCCTGTGTGACTACGTTCACCAAGGCATACCAGGTGCAGCACAGCGTGACACCGTTGCGCCCTGCACATGTGATATGCCGGTCGGGTAATGGGACTTGGCACGGGGGTGGCGGCTGAGGACACGGCGGAAGAAGAGGTGGTAGAGGTGGACATCTTTGCCGGACCAAGAACGTGCAAACGTGGAGGCAAAAGCAGCGTGACCTGTCCAAGTTGCTGGTGTGGCTGTGCCGGCACCACGTTCACCCAGTGGGCCGTAAATGACATGTACTGTCCCTGACCGTAGTTACAGCTCCACACGTCGGCGCTGCCGTGCACTTTGGCAGAGACCGACATGCTCAAAGACTGGCCCACCATCTCTTCTACATGTGAATGCAGGGCTGGCACTGCCTTTTTGGAGAAGAAATGCCGGCTTGGCACTCTCCACCGCGGCGCGGCACAAGCCATCATTTCTCGGAAAGGTGCTGAGTCCACCACTTGGAAAGGGAGGGACTGCAGCACCAGCAACTTGGACAGGAGGACGTTCAGCTTCTGCACCGTCGGGTGCGTGCTCGCAAACTGTTGTCTCTTGGAAACGGATTCCAAGAAAGACTGCTGACGGAATCCGTGAAGAGGAGTAGCAGGAGAAGGAGCATCTGAACGAGCGGAAGATGCGAACGAGCGACAACTCCCCTCAGCAGAGGTGTTGGAGCTTTGACTGGCTGATAGAGGGCGATTGACGTCGGGTGACGGAGCAAGTAACGGAGCGGGTGATGGAGCGGGGGCTGGGGCAGGCAGAACCACCGTATCTTTATCACGGTTTTCCCAGGCCACCAAATGGCGACGCTGCATATGCTGACGCAACGCTGTAGTCCCAACATGGGCCCCCTGGCCACGCTTGACTTTCTGGCCACATAGTCGACATACGGCTACGTTTACTTCCTCGGGCGGCTTGACAAAAAATTGCCACACCGCCGAGTAGGAAACTTTGCCCCCGATACTCCTCACTGGCTGACTGCTACTTCCTCCGTGCACACCGGCACCACTACTGGCCGTGGTGGTAGGCTGCAGTGGAGCTGGTGCTCTACTCCGTGGCCGTTTGCCTCCACTGACACTGCTGCGACCCTGCTGCCTCCTGGGCAACCCACCGACTGTTTTGCTCGCTGCCAAGCTGCCACCCTCTTCTCCTGATGATGCGGAAGCAATAGCCTGATGACGACGAGGCTGCCAAGTGCGATCAGCCTCATCATCATCAATTAGGGTCTCCGCCTCACTACTAGCCCCCTCGGCTGCGTCTGGGTCAGGAGACAGACTTGTCTCTAGACCGGCTACCGAGCCACTCTCCTCGGCAGTACTTCTTTGCCTGGCTGCTGAAGAGGCGGATGTCTCCCCCCGTTCCTGACCGCCCTCTGTTAGCTCTTCCTCACTGTACAGTGGGGCTGAGCCCACAGCATGCGATACTTCGCTTGGTGAGGGAACACCAAAGGACAGGGGCAGGTAGAGGACACGTGATTTCAGTGGGCTTGCTCCCGGGCCATGCCAACTAACGGTTGTGTCTGACGTACCCACCGACCGTTGGCTGTAGGTGTCAGAGGTGACCTGGGAAGAGGAAGACGACCGAGCCAACCAATCGATGACGGCAGGGTTGTCGGTGGAGACACGACCGCTGGATGACACCGGGAGCACTGGCCTCTGGCTGCGACTAGTGCTGCCTCGACCCCTTCCTCTGCTGCCACGTCTGCTCGCTCCTAAAAATTGCCTCCTCTGCCACTCCTCTGCATGTTGTCTGACATACTCTTTAATTCAACGATTCTGTGTCCCTGAGTAACAATTCTGTGTCCCTCAGTAACAATTCTGTGTCTGTCCTTGAGTAACAATTCTGTGTCCCTGAGTAACAATTCTGTGTCCCTAAGTAACAATTCTGTGTCCCTGAGTAATAATTCTGTGTCCCTGAGTAACAATTCTGTGTCCCTGAGTAACAATTGTGTGTCCCTCAGTAACAATTCTGTGTCCCTCAGTAACAATTCTGTGTCCCTCAGTAACAATTCTGTGTCCCTGAGTAACAATTCTGTGTCTGTCCCTGAGTAACAATTCTGTGTCTGTCCCTGAGTAACAATTCTGTGTCTGTCCCTGAGTAACAATTCTGTGTCTGTCCCTGAGTAACAATTCTGTGTCCCTCAGTAACAATTCTGTGTCCCTCAGTAACAATTCTGTGTCCCTCAGTAACAATTCTGTGTCTGTCCCTGAGTAACAATTCTGTGTCTGTCCCTGAGTAACAATTCTGTGTCTGTCCCTGAGTAACAATTCTGTGTCGCTAAGTAACGGTTCTGTGTCCCTAAGTAACGATTGTGTGTCCCTAAGTAACGGTTCTGTGTCCCTAAGTAACGGTTCTGTGTCCCTAAGTAACAGTTCTGTGTCCCTAAGTAACGGTTCTGTGTCCCTAATACAGAGAGATCTGTCTCTCTTGAATGACCAGAGGCAAATGGAGAATTGTAAGATGGCCGCAATTTATAGCTCCACCATTACACAGTGCTGGCTGGCTGGCTGCTGATTGGCTAATGCGATCACATGTCATGAATGAATGCATTATGGGTCAGCGCGCCTTGTCTGCGCGCCTTCCCAGAGATCCCTGCTCCGTCGCCACACATGTCGCCGCCATTTTTGGAAAAATTTCGATTCGCGCATCCGAAGTCTGCTAATTTTCGGATTCGGCGCGAATCGAAATTTTTCTAATATTCGAAACGAATTCCACTTCGCCGAGTTCGATTCGCTCATCTCTAGTAGAGAAGACTGCAGATAATCAGATAGAGCTAAAGTAGGAAGATTTAATTAATCACTGTGTATCACCTGAGGATAGTCATTTCAGTCAGCTTATGTAAGGGTTTATTAGCACTTTAGGACAGGGCTTGACAAATTTGCTTTGAATCTAGGAGCCAGCTAAAAAAAGTTAGGAGCCAAACTTCAGTACCCTATATTTTCTATAGGCGATGCTTTAAAAGCCCCCTATAGGTCATCAGTTTAGGGTTATGGAGGAGATCTGGTGCTAGAATTGTTACTCTCATTCAGCCGTGTGAGGCGATATCGAACGTGTATAAATTTACGTTTTTATGCATGGATGCCACAACACGTGCATTTATTTTTTTACAGAAAAAGGGGATTTTTTTTTCACTTAAATGTTTTTGAACATCACAAAAAGTCCCCTATGTGTTGAATTTTTGGTGACAGGTTATCTAATAGACCCTGCATGTCTCACCTGTGCTCCACTGAATGCAATGCACTGTATTACATTCTTTCCCTACCATGCTGGCTGCGGAAACTGTCAATCGGATGTGACATCATACACATCACTTCCAGGTCAGGAAGAAGATAGGGAGAAGGGCAGACGTGTGTCCGCTCTTCTCCCTCCCCTCTACCCTGCAGTACTAACTATGCTGGTCCACAGATGGGCAGGTGGAGCCTACGATACATAGCAGGGGGAGCAGGGCTGATGTTAAAGTGCAGAATCTTGTGAGCTGCTATGCCAGATACTAATGCAAAATAATATGGAAAATAAAATAATAGAAATATAATAAAAATAAAATTAGATTGCGAATCGCTCACACCATACACATTCACATACAAAATGTGTTAAATAACATAAAATATCAATAAAGTGTCATGCTTCACTACTGATCTGAACCAAAATAATCAGCATAAACATCTCTTAATCAGTGTCCATGCATTGGTATTCTATATGGTTATATATCTTCACAGATGCATGAATAACAAATAACTTCTTTGAACACCTCATGCGATTATACACTGCAAACCGATGTGTGTACACCTCCACCGGATAAGCTCTCACCCGGTGTATATGACCAGACCGCTAGGTCAGGTCATATATAGCATCTGTCCCTTATGTGGATTGATAGGAAATGTCCAAGATGTCCAAAAAGCATGAGTCTCCTCCACTCTCCTAGCTGTCCTCCTCTATCAGATGAATGCCAAAAAGACCAAAACATTTACCCTTACAAAATATTTATAGCGGTTTGTTATTCAAGCATCTGGAAGATATATAGCCATATAGAATACCAATGCATGGACACTGATTAAGAGACATTTATGCTGATTATTTTGGTCCAAATCAGTAGAGAAGCACGGCACTTCATTGATATTTTAGGTCCGCTGTTAGAAAACATGGGGCCCTGTACAGCGTACCTGATGGGGCCCCTAACCCTGCCCCTGAGCACACCCCAAGGGGGGAAAGAGGTGGGGGGAAGGAGAAGAAGGTGAGAAGACGAGGTGAGAGAAGGTGACAGAAGGAGTGGTGGGAGGGTGAGAGAAAAAGAGGAGAGGGGGGAGAGAGGCAGGAGAGTGGGTGAGAGAGGGGGGTAGGTAAGAAATAGGGGAGTGAGAGAGAAGGGGGTGAGAGAATGAGAGAAAGGGGAAAGAAAGAGAAGGGGGGTGATAGAGTGAGAGAGAGGTGGAGGGGGTGGGAGAAAGGAGGGTGGAGACTGAGAGGGTGTGAGGGGTTAGAGAGAGGGGGGTGAGAGACAGAGAGGTGGTCAGTATGTGTGCTACTAACAATCCTGCCCCCAGGGTCAAAAACATGCTTTATATTTAAATATGCCACCTTCATAGCCCCTTTCACAGTGTGAAGTGTGTGTGATTGTGTTTATGAGTGAAGATCATTCTTGAACCCTGCTTTAGAAGAAGAAATGTGTACAGCAAGCAATATTATTTTCTGTTTGCCTGTTCAATACTAAGCTAAAAGTTCAGCTAATAAGAAACTCCATCTTTTCAGAAACAATTGTGCATGGAGCCCATTATGCCAGGGTGACTCTTGACTATTACATTGTTGCATAATGAGAAAAAACAAATGCCTTGCATCCTGGTTAATCTGTAGAAAATAACGCACCATTTAAGGAAAAACAATTTTACTCTTTCTGCAGCTAGAGATTAAAAAAAAAAGCTTGCTAGAGTTAAACAATTAAATTGCAGGCACCTTGTAAGAGGAAATGATGGATACTTACCTTTTGACAGTGAGTCAAACTTTCACTATCTTTAAGAGCTACATGTGCTGGTGTCAGATACCTGGTCACCCACTGCCTGCTGTGAAAAGCTTCCTTGCCCTATTGATTTAGCTACTCTTCTCTTGCTTAGCACTCTTTCCTAGCAATTCATGCATTTTGTCCCATGTTTTGTCTTTTAAAAACGTTGCAAGCACAGAAAAGTACCTGAAATCCCAAGCAATGCTATCTGTCCTGCTAAATTCGCTACTTTGGATTACAGACCTCCCTCTGTTATGGATATCAGGGGTAGGATCACTGGTGAAAATAAAGTTTGAAAAAGAAAACTAGTTTATCTATCACATCTAAGGAATTGAAAGTTGCTATATATATATATATATATATATATATATATATATATATATATACAGTCATGGCCGAAATTGTTGGCACCCTTGATATTTTTCCTGAAAATCAAGTATTTCACACAAAAAAGGTATTGCATTAACACATGTTTTGCTATACACATGTTTATTCCCTTTGTATGTATTGGAACAAATATAAAACAGAGGCAGAAAAGCAAATATGACATAATGTCACACAAAACCCCAAAAATGGGCTGGACAAAAGTATTGGCACCCTTAACTTAATATTTGGTTGCACACCCTTTGGAAAACATAACTGAAATCAGTCGCTTCCTATAACCATCAATAAGCTTCTGACACCTCTCACCCGGAATTTTGGACCACTCTTCCTTTGCAAACAGCTCCAGGTCTCTCTTATTGGAAGGACACCTTTTCCCAACAGCAATTTTAAGATCTCTCCACAGGTGTTCAATGGGATTTAGATCTGGGCTCATTGCTGGCCACTTCAGAACTCTCCAGCGCTTCTTTGCCATCCATTTCTGAGTGCTTTTTGACGTATGTTTGGGGTCATTGTCCTGCTGGAAGACCCAGGATCTTGGACGCAAACCCAGCTTTCTGACACTGGGCCCTACAGTGCGACCCAAAATCCTTTGGTAATCCTCAGATTTCATGATGCCTTGCACACAGTCAAGGCACCCAGTGCCAGAGGCAGCAAAACAACCCCAAAACATCATTGAACCTCCACCATATTTTACCGTAGGTACTGTGTTTTGTTCTTTGTAGGCCTCATTCCGTTTTCGGTAAACAGTAGAATGATGTGCTTTACCGAAAAGCTCTATCTTGGTCTCATCTGTCCACAAGACGTTTTCCCAGAAGGCTTTTGGCTTACTCAAGTACATTTTGGCAAACTGTAGTCTTGCTTTTTTATGTCTCTGTGTCAGCAGTGGGGTCCTCCTGGGTCTCCTGCCATAGCGTTTCATTTCATTTAAATGTCGACGGATAGTTCGCGCTGACACTGATGCTCCCTGAGCCTGCAGGACAGCTTGAATGTCTTTGGAACATGTTTGGGGCTGCTTATCCACCATCCGGACTATTCTGCGTTGCAATCTTTCATCAATTTTCCTCATCCGTCCACGACCAGGGAGATTAGCTACAGTGCCATGGGTTGCAAACTTCTTGATAATGTTGCGCACTGTGGACAAAGGCAAATCTAGTTCTCTGGAGATGGACTTGTAACCTTGAGATTGTTGATATTTTGCCACAATTTTGGTTCTCAGGTCCTCAGACAGTTCTCGTCTCCTCTTTCTGTTGTCCATGCTTAGTGTGGCACAGACAGACACACAATGCAAAGGTTAAGTGAATGTCTCTCCTTTTTATCTGCTTTCAGGTGTGATTTCTATATTGCCCACACCTGTTACTTGCCCCAGGTGAGTTTACAGGAGCATCACATGCTTGTAACATTCTTATTTATCCGCAGTTGTGAAAGGGTGCCAATACTTTTGTCCAGCCCATTTTTGGAGGTTTGTGTGACATTATGTCGAATTTGCTTTCTTTCCTCCCTTTTTTTGTTTTGTCCCAATACACACAAAGGGAATAAACATGTGTATAGCAAAACATGTGTTAATGCAATACGTTTCGTGAGAAATACATGATTTCCTGGAGAAATATCAAGGGTGCCAACAATTTCGGCCATGACTGTATATATATACATATATATCTGTTAAGACAAGGAACAACCAGGGGCTACAAGAGTGTCCCAACAAAGATATACAGCAGTAAGTTATTAAGTTATTTATTCATAACTAAGATCTAATTTTGAAAGAGTATTTAAATGGATTGAAAAAAATCAATTTCAAACAAGACCAAATAAGATCAGACATTATCTTTACAAATACCTGTCTTATGATCTATAACATGGGTCATGCTCTGTCGAGTGTAGACCCCCAAATCCTGTAGGTTGAGTGACAGTCGCCGTCCTCTCTCAGCCAGCACAGTTCTACCATGGCCTGCTGTCAGTTGAACTATAAAAGAAAAAAAGATTAGTACAGTTACTGCAGAAGATGCACCAAGATACATTATATACAACTCACCAAGTCTTTTTCTTATATCAGCTACAGTTCCTGGAGAAACATCCCCCCCAAAATGTTTTTCTTTATATAAACGGCCACTATATATGTGTCAGGGCAAGACAGGCACCGTTTTTGGAAGAACTACCGGTATGTCTGTAGGCGTACGTGTGTTCGCTCGGGGTCATACAGCGGCACAACTGATTGCTGCATCCCTTAAACACAGCGAATCACAGATCGGAGTACGGGGCCTATGTCATTGGCCCTGTACCATGTGATCACTGTGATTCGCAGTAGTAATAATTAAGTAATAATAAAGTAATAATAAAGTAGTAAACAAAGGCTTTCATTCATGCAGCCATTGTCTACTACTATTTTCCATGGTACAGAGGTGGGGCAGCACGTGTGAATGAGTCCTAGTAGTGCAGCTAGTAAAGTTGTCTCGGATCATTACCACACCAGTCACAGTGTTGACAGACCAGTAAAGGCGTACCTCGGTTTACAAATGTAATGAGTTCTACAGGACTTTTCGTATTGCAAATAATTTGTAAACCGAAACGCAGTTTCCCATAGGAATGAATAGAAAACAAATTAATTCGTTCTGGAAGTCACAAAAAAGTTAAAACAAGTCTTATCTTTTTAGAACTCTTTAGAAAGTGAAATTTAAAAGCATAAATACTGTACAGGGAAATGATTAAAAATTAATTTGTAAATGCATTGAAAACCAATTAATCCGTTCCGGAGGTCAGAAAAAAGTTAAAAAAAAAAAAAAAAAAAAAGTCTTATCTGTTCAAAACTCTTTATAAAGTGCGCTTTAAAGGGACATGATTAAAAAAAATATTGTAAATGCATTGAAAACCAATTAATCCAATTAAGTAAAATGCATGCTCAATCGGATTCAGGTCAGATTGGCCAAGTCAATCACCTGACCTGAATCCGATTGAGCATGCATTTTACTTGCTGAAGACAAAACTGAAGGGAAAATGTCCCAAGAACAAGCAGGAACTGAAGACAATTGCAGTAGAGGCCTGGCAGAGCATCACCAGGGATGAAACCCAGCGTCTGGTGATGTCTATGCGTTCCAGACTTCAGGCTGTAATTGACTGCAAAGGATTTGCAACCAAGTATTAAAAAGTGAAAGTTTGATTTATGATTATTATTCTGCCCCATTACTTTTGGTCCCTTAACAAGTGGGAGGCACATATGCAAACTGTTGTAATTCCTACACCGTTCATCTGATTTTGATGTAAATACCCTCAAATTAAAGCTGACAATCTGCAGTTAAAGCACATCTTGTTCGTTTCATTTCAAATCCATTGTGGTGGTGTATAGAGCCAAAAATGTTAGAATTGTGTCGATGTCCCAATGTTTATGGACCTGACTGTATATATACAGTTGCAAGAAAAAGTATGTGAACCCCTTGGGATTACGTGGAGTTTTGCATGAATTGGGCATAAAATGTGCTCTGAACGTCATCTAAGTCACAACAATAGAAGAACACAGTCTGCTGAACATAATACTACACAAACATTAGATGTTACCATGGTTTAATTGCACATAACATGTAAACATTCACAGTGCAGGGAGGAAAAAGTATGTGAACCTTTGGACTTAATAACTGGTTGACCCTCCTTTGGCAGCAATAACCTCAACCAAACGTTTCCTGTAGTTGCAGATCAGACCTGCACAACGATCTGGAGTCATTTTGGACCACTCCTCTTCACAAAACTGTTTCAGTGTAGCAATATTCTTGGGATGTCTGGTGTGAATCGCTCTCTTAAGGTCATGCCACAGCATTTCAATGGGGTTGAGGTCAGGACTCTGACTGGGCCACTCCAGAAGGCGTATTCTGTGCTGTTTCAGCCATTGTCTTATTGAATTACTTGTATGCTTTGGGTCATTGTCCTGTTGCATCACCCATCCTCTGCGGAGCTTCAGTTGGCGGACAGATGGTCGTACGTTTTCCTGCAAAATGTCTTGATAAACTCTGGAATTCATTTTCCCATCAATGACAACAATCCGTCCAGGCCCTGAGGCAGCAAAGCAGCCCCAAACCATGATGCTCCCTCCGCCATGTTTTACAGTGCGGATGAGGTTTTGATGTTGGTGTGCTGTGCCTTTTTTTCTCCACACAAAGTGTTGTGTGTTCTTCCCAAACAACTCAATCTTGGTTTCATCTGCCCACAGTATATTCTGCCAGTAGTGCTGTGGAACATCCAGGTGCTCTTTTGCAAAGTTCAAACGTGCTGCAATATTCTTTTTGGACAGCAATGGCTTCCTCCGTGGTGTCCTCCCATGTACTCCATTCTTGTTTCATGTTTTCCTTATTGTAGATGTGTCAACAAAAATGTTAGCATGTGCCAGAGATTTCTGTAGGTCTTTAGCTGACACTCTGGGATTCTTCTTTACCTCATGCAGCATTCTGAGCTGTGCTCTTGCAGTCATTTTTACAGGACGACCACGCCTAGGGAGAGTAGCAACAGTGCTAAACTTTCTCCATTTGTAGACAGTCTGTCTTACCGTGGACACAGGAACATCAAGGCTTTTGGAGATACTTTTGTAACCCTTTCCAGCTTCATGCAATTCAACAATTCTTGATGGTAGGTCTTCTGAGAGCTCTTTTCTGCGAGGCATGGTTCACATCAGACAGTGCTTCTTGAAACCAGTAAACTCAAAACAGGTGTGTGTTTTTAAGGGCAGGACAGCTGTCAGCAACACATTCAATATCATCACACTGATTGGAGTCAAAGTTGGCTCACTCCTGGCTCCAATTAGCTCTGGGAGAAGTCATTAAGATAGGGACTCACATACTTTTTCCTCCCTGCACTGTGAATGTTTACATGTTATGTGCAATTAAACCATGGCAACATCTAATGTTTGTGTAGTATTATGTTCAGCAGACTGTGTTCTTCTATTGTTGTGACTTAGATGACGTTCAGAGCACATTTTATGCCCAATTCATGCAAAACTCCACGTAATCCCAAGGGGTTCACATACTTTTTCTTGCAACTGTATATATATCTCGGGTAAAATACGTATTAATTACGCCACCATTTTTCTAGGTAAATACATTTCTAAAGGTGCTATTAACATGAAACTTTCACCACATGTCAGAAACAACCCATGTAATCCATACATACAAAGAAACCAAAACAAATAAGTTTTGGATTTCAAAACTATGTTAGGTGTGATAAAATGGAATGACAAACGGAAAAAGTTTTGAACATGCTAACTGAAATGTCTTTAATACTTTGAACAAATTCCTTTGTTGGTAATGACAGCTTCAAGATGCCTCATGTATGGAGAAACTAGTCACATGCATTGCTCAGGTGTGATTTTGTCCCATTCTTCCACACAGTCTTCAAATCTTGAAGGTTCAGTGGGCCTCTTCTATGAACTCTGACCTTTAGTTCTTTCCATAAATTTCCTATTGAATTCAAGTCAGGTGATTGGCTGGGCCATTCTAGCAGCTTTATTTTCTTTCTTTGAAACCAATTGAGAGTTTCCTTAGCTTTGTGTTTGGGATCATTGTGTTGCTGAAATGTCCACCCTCATTTCATCTTCATCATCCTGGTAGATGGCAGCAGATTTTTATCAAGAATGTCTTGGTACTTTTTTCCATTCATCCTTCCTTCAAAGACATGAAGTTTGCCAGTACCGTATGCTGAACAACAGCCCCACACCATGGTGTTCCCACCTCCAAACTTCATTGTTGGTATAGTGTTTTGGGGGAGATGTGCAGTGGCACTTGAGCTCCAAACATGGTGTGTATTGTGGCATCCAAAGAGGGTAATTTTTGGTCTCATCTAACTGGACTATAATCTCCCAGTATTTCACAGGCTTGTCTAAATGTTGTGCAGCAAACTTTAAACGAGCTTCAACATGCTTTTTCTTCAGCAATGGAGTCTTGTGTGGTGAGCCTGCATACAGGCCATGGCGCTTGAGTGCACTACTTATTGTTTTGTTTTTTGTTTTTTTTAAACAATTGTACCTGCTAATTCCAGGTCTTTCTGAAGCTCTCCACAAGTGTGCCTTGGCTCTTGGACAACTCCTCTGATAATTCTTTTTACTCCTCTGTAAGAAATCTTCCGAGCAGCACCTGCTCACGCTTGGTTTCTTCTTATTATTATACATGATTTATATAGCACCAACAGTTTGCTCAGCGCTTTATGGTGAAATTATATTCTTTAGCCCCAACTGTGCATCGGAGCATTCAGAAGTGTAGACATTCTTCTGTAATCAATGCCATCATTATGTTTTGCAATACATAAGGTTGCAAATGTCTCTCTGCTTTTACCCATCATGAGATCTTTTTTGTGTGATACCGTGGTAATGAGACACCTTTTTCTAGGCCATCAATTGATACTAAACCAGCTGATATTAACCTCTTCCTGTTCCACCCTATAGCATAAATAATGCTACAGGGCAGAATGGGTGTGCAAAATCACGTATATATACGTGATTTTGCATTTCCGGGTAGGGGGCATGTAAGAGGCACGCTCACGCCCTACCCGCTGTCAATCACTGGGTTCTGGCCGGTGATTACTCGAGGGCGCCCAGTGATTTCTGACAATCTTTGATGGGGAGGAGATCTGTTTTGTTTACTAACAGTTCTCCTCCCTGTCAGCTTGGACACACTGCTTGTAACATGATCACCCCTCATGTTAACCCTTTCCTGCCCAGTGCCATTAGTACAGTGAAAGTGTTTTTTTTTTTTAGCAGTCATTACTGTATTGGTGTCACTGGGGATGTCATTGATACCAAGTTAGTTCCTCCTAGTGTAGAATGCCACCATGGTCCCACAGTCCCGCTATAAGTCGTTGATCACCGCCATTACTAGTAAACAAAAAAAAAATTCCAATATCTATACCGCCATTTGTAAATGCTAAAGCTTTCACATAAACCATTTAATTTACATGTATTGGGATTTTTTTTTTTAACAAAGACATGAAGCAGAATACACTTTGGCCTAAATTAATGACGAAATTAGATTTTTAAAAAAATTTTTACTGGACGTTTAATCGCAAAAAGTCAAAAATATAGTTTTTTCTCAAAATTGTTGGCCTTTTTTTTTTTTTTTTTATAGCGCAAAAAATAAAAACCACACAGACAATCAAATACCACCAAAAGAAAGCTCAATTCATGGGTAAAAAGGACGTCAATTTCATTTGGGTGCTGCATTGCATGACCGCGCAACTGTCAGTTAAAGTAACGCAGCGCTGTAACACAAAAAATGGCCTGGTCAGGAAGGGGGGTAAATCCTCAGGAGGGCAAGTGGTTAATTTGCACTGACTTATGGAAGCCATAGACTGTTCGAAAATCGGCCGATTTTTCGCCCAAAAGAATAATCGGCCGATTTTCGCACTGTTAGTGGGGCAATGGCATCGGCCGATTTTTGCAGTTGCTCCTCAGTTTCTTTATCGGTCATGCTGGAAAATTTGTGAAAAATAAGACGATTTTGAAAAACATTGGTGGAAACATCGGATTACAGAATGAACAATGTTTCGTTTTTTGGATGAAAAATCGGCCGATAAACAAACCGTCTATGGCCTGCAAAAGGGCAGGATTGCTTTCTAATTACTGATAGATTTCAGCTGGTGTCTTGGCTTTCCATGCCTTCTTGCACCTTATTTTCTTCATGCGTTCAATACATTTTTCTGTGTCATTCAACTTTTTTAACACATTTTATTACACATAGCATTATTTCTGAACTTATATGTTTTAGTTTCTTTGTATATATGGATTACATGGGTTGTTACCGACATTCGGTGAACATTTCATGTTAATAGCACCTTTAGAAATATATTTATTGAGAAAAATGGTGAAGTGTTCATTACTTATTTTACCCGATATAGATACAATAGATATATATATAGAAATACAGATACATATACACACACACACACAGTCATGGCCAAAAATACTGTCAACCCTGCATTACTGTCAGATAATACCCCACTTCGCCTAGAAAATTGTTGCAAATACAAATGTTTCAGTATTCTCATGTTTATTACTTTTGTTTGTATTGGTATGACACAAAAAAGTGGAGAAACAAAAATCCAGATCTGACACGTTCCACGCAAAGTCCCAAAAAATGGACTGGACAAAATTATTGGCACCCTCAATATAACCACCTGACAAGCAGGCGATAGCCAAATGACGGCTACAGTGCGGTTGTCCAGTTCTGGGAGGGTGCGCACCCGGCACTGTCTGTGATCATCACATGAAAAGGTTAATCGGCCAATCACAGCGGCCCTGCACCACGTGATAAGCTGTGCCCAATATAACTGTATTTATGTACAACTACTACTCACTACTGATTTGTGAACTCTGGTTGTAACTGTCAAACTTTGAATGAATGTTTCGAAGTTCAGTATATTGTAACACAGAATTCAGTATTTTGTAAGGCAAACTTCACTGCCTTACTAGCTACTTAATTCTGCATTACAAACTACTAAAATCTGTTTTACAAACTTCTGAACTCTGCCTTACAAACGACTGAACTCTGAACGACTTTGTAAAACAGAGTTCAGTCGTTTGTTACGCAGAGTTCAGTAGTTTCTAAGGCAAAGTTCAGTAGTTGGTAATGCAAACATGAAAATTTCGGAGTTCACTAGTTTATAAGGCAGACTTCAGTAGTTTGTAAAGCAGAGTTCTGCAGTACAAACTACTTAACTCTGCGGGACAAACTACTAAATTCTGATCTCTGCGGGACAAACTACTAAATTCTGATCTTTGCAGTGCAAACTCCTGAACTCTGAGCTCTGCAGTGCAAACTCCTGAACTCTGAGCTCGGCAGTGCAAACTACTGAACTCTGAGCTCGGCAGTGCAAACTACTGAACTCTGAGCTCGGCAGTGCAAACTACTGAACTCTGAGCTCGGCAGTGCAAACTACTGAACTCTGAGCTCGGCAGTGCAAACTACTGAACTCTGAGCTCGGCAGTGCAAACTCCTGATCTCGGCAGTGCAAACTCCTGATCTCGGCAGTGCAAACTCCTGATCTCGGCAGTGCAAACTCCTGATCTCGGCAGTGCAAACTCCTGATCTCGGCAGTGCAAACTCCTGATCTCGGCAGTGCAAACTCCTGATCTCGGCAGTGCAAACTCCTGAACTCTGCAGTGCAAACTCCTGAACTCTGCAGTGCAAACTCCTGAACTCTGCAGTGCAAACTCCTGAACTCTGCAGTGCAAACTACTGAGCTCTGCAGTGCAAACTACTGAGATCTGCAGTGCAAACTACTGAGATCTGCAGTGCAAACTACTGAGATCTGCAGTGCAAACTACTGAACTCTGAGCTCTGCAGTGCAAACTACTGAACTCTGAATTACAAACTACTGGATGGTCTAGCATGGAACATTTTTTTACAAAGAAAGGCTTCAAAATCCAGCTCTGAATATGATCCATCAACTTCATCATCCACAAGTACCTCAGCAGAGAGAGAGAAATGGAGGCCAGTATTAATACAAACAAAAGACAGTAAGATGACAAATACCTGTTGTGTGGTTTCATTTTTACAGAGGATCCATCATGCCCTCTCCCTATGTGTCTCATATGTGGTATAAAATTATTAAATGAAGCAATGGATCCAACTAAACCTAAAAGACACCTGACAGCAACTCATCCTTCAGTAGGCAGCAAGGGACCAAAATATTTCAGTTGTTTAGAAACTCAACACAAACCACAAGAGCAAGAGTGCAAAAGTGTCGGAGAAAGTTCTGGAAGCTAGCTATCTTGTGGCCGAGATATTAGCTAAGGCTGAGAATCCACACCCAAACTGCAAACACAGTCACTTTGCCAGCATGCAAAGCTATTGTCAACTAAATGCTAGGCTCACAAGTAGCAAAAAAAATTGCAAACCTTCCACTGTCTGACAGCACAATTGGAAGGCGAATCAATGAAACTTCTGCAGATATTTTTAAAAATCACGTCTACTGGGAAATTTTCATTACAAGTTGATGACTGGGAGGGGATATTGGCATCAATGAACACAACACAGAAATGGGAGTTCTACAAAAAGATGTGAACACACTTCAAAATATATTCCCATGGGCAACAAGTTTAAAAGGCTAAAAATCAAACCTATGTGGCTGTTAAATATCGTGACACTTGTATTTAAGTGTCTGTCTTTAGGCGTTTGAGGTAAAGTGTTCTAGTGCCAGGCTGATTTAAAATAGTGTGACTTTTATTTAATTCACACTTGGCATCAACATAAAATGAATACAAAAGATAAAATAAAATACAGAGTAAAATATAACAAAAGTTGTAGATTATGGAAAAAGAAATAAGCTTTGGAGAAATGTCTAATCTCTTGCCTGTTCTATGACAAGTGTTTCAGTCTTGGCAAGGAAGACAACAGGTGTATCAAAGCTTTGCAGGTCTTAAGAAAACAAAAATGTCAGTGCGTGTCAGCTGTATAATGTCTTGATGTATGAGTGTGAGTGAGTGTATGTATCTGTCTATCTCTAAGGCACATCTTATATATATTTTACCAGACCAACCCACTAAACAGTTATTTCCTAATTCAGTGTGAGCTAAATGAGTAAACCCTTTTTTGTACTTCTTCTAAACTTATACTCTTAGTGTCCATATATGTAAACCTTCTAAACTTCTATTCTTAGTGTGACGTTATCTTCAAACCTCTTAAACGACAGAAATACATGATACATGATATACAATGGCTTCACATATCTTTAGAAAGGGACAATGTTCACATAAATGCATATAACCAACAATAATTGATACTAAACTTATCACACACTATTCCTAACTAATAAATTGATTATATGAAATAATTATCCAACTAACTATATTATAGATTAGACATGATTTTCTTTATAAAAGACATATCCTTTCTTTGTTCTACTGCATATCAATATCTTTTTACATTCCAATTGCTATTCTTAAAACTAAGCTTATGACCTGCTAACCTCTTAGGCTACGTTCACACTAGCCTTGTGTGCAGGCGGCAGAGAGGCGTTTGGGAAGCGTTTTTACCGCTTCCCAAACGCCTCTGCCAACTCTGCACATTACAGCACATGGTGCTGTTCTAACAGGAGCGTTTGCGTTGCGTCGCGGCAAAACGGACGCCTCTGGTCGAGTCAGGAGGCTTTGAAGCTTCCTATTCTCGTCTATGGTGCCGCTCCGCAAACGCCCGGCCGGCATTTGCGGTGCGGTTGCGACGAGGTTGCGGGGCATTTGCGGAGCGGTAACACCACTCAAATGCATTATAGGCGTTTGTGGGGCGTTATTAACGCTCGGCAAACGCCTAGCAACCGCCGCTAAACCGCGCATGCGGCGCTTGCCGAGCGTTAAAAACGCTCCGCAAACACCGGACCAACGCTTGCGAAACGCTATAGGGGCGTTTGGCAAGTGTTGGCAAAACAGCCTAGTGTGAACGAGCCCTAAGACATGAATATACCATGGTTCATCTTTAACACCTGTTTTCAAAAGCTTCATACACACGCAAAGTTAAAATTACTTCTCAGTGATTTTACTTGTCATATTAGAGGAGATACTGACGTGAATTAATTTCTTACAGTGGCTTACGGCCAAAGTTAAAAAAGCTATAGATAATAATAAAAGAGCTTTTATTCAATATAAAAATGAAGGAAAGGCATCAACGTTTCAACATTACAAATAATATAACGGAACATGCAAAAAGGAAATAAAGCCCACAAAAATTGAAAACAAACAGACTTGCAAAAGATAGCAGGACCAACCCCCAAAAATTCTTCAAATATATTAATAGTAAAAAACTTCGGTCCAAGCATGTAGGCTCTTTACAAAATAATCTAGAGTGGGTGACTGGGGACAAAGAAGGCAAATTTATTTAATACCTTCTTCAGCTCTGTGTATACAAAGGAGCATGGGGGAGCTCTTGCCCATAATGGGCATGGTATTGACTCAGCCCCAGATGATCCACATTGACTCACAATTGATATGATCCAAAAAATATTTAGACAGCATAAAGGTGAATAAACCACATGGACCGGATGGCATACACCCACGGGTTATCATGCACCTGGTGATGGAGGCCAATGGAGAGAGAGCTTCCCTTGCTGCTTAATTATGGACTCCCCTAAGAGTTGGACAGGGGGAGTCAGGCCCCAAGTTGCACAGGTCGCCTGTAGGAGTGCTGATTGGTGGTCCACTCAGAAGCACAGCTGGTGCACGGAGATAGGTCTGCAGACAGGAAGCGCCTGTGCATGGTATGCAAGCCCTTTCCGGGATTTAGATGTTTACTGGGTAGTCAGTTCAAGCCAAGGTCAGGTACCAGGTGGGGATCAGAGCAGACGTAGACAGATGGGATAGCCAAGGTCATACACAGAGGAGCGAGAGAGATCCGTAAGCCAGGCCAAGGTTAGATCAGGGGTAAAGCAGAGTAGACAGGTCCAGGAGCAATCCGAGTCGGTAACAATAAATCACGGGTCAAAGTAAAAGGAAACAGGGTATGGGGAGCTAGAGATCATCCAGCAACTTGAGGAAGTGATGAGCCTCCTTATAAAGGCCGTCTTTCACAAAACTTAGGCTGATGTGTCCTTCTGCGGCCATGAAGAGTACTGGCAGAAATGCCAGATCTTCCATAACTTCTGCCGTGCACAGGACCCTGACACGGGTCCTTAAAGAATTGAGCTCTGTCATTTCAAAGTCATTGTTTTTAATTTTTAGAGACTCTTTAATGACTGGCATAGTACCACTGGATTGGCGTAAGGCCAACGTGGTGTCAAAATTTAAACAGGGGTCAAAATCTTTACCAAGTAACTATAGACCTGTTAGTTTAACTTCTATAGCTGGGAAGATACTGGAGAGTTTAATAAAAGACCACATAGATGAGTTCTTGCTGGAAAAAAATAGACAGAAGTTGTCAAACAAATCTGATTTCATTTTAAGAGGGGGTGAGCAAAACCTTGGACAAAAGAGTGGCAGTGGATGTGGTATACTTTGATTTTGCTAAAGCATTTGAAACAGTTCACCACACACGGCTAATGTGTAAGGTAAAGTTTACAGGCTTGGAAAAATCTGTATGCAAATGGCTAGAAAACTGGCTAAAAGATCGTATTCAGAGAGTAGTGGTTAATGATTCATACTCTGAATGGTCTGGGGTTGTCAGTGGTGTACCCCAAGGTTCAGTGTTGGGACCCTTACTTTTTAATATATCTATAAACAATATAGGGTCTGGGATTAAAAATACCATTTCAGTCTTTGCAGATGATACCAAGCTTTGCAGTGGAATAACGTCCTTACAGGATGCCTTCAACTTACAAGCTGACCTCAATACACTGTTTAACCACTAGGGGAAAGCCCGCAGTACATATACTGCTACAAGGTGGCCCCTGTGCACAGGATCACGTATATAAACGTGATCCTACATTCCGGGGAAGGGGGCGCGTGTGAGGCACGCGACCGCCCTACCCGCGGCAACGATCGCGGTCGCGGGTTTCAATCACTGAGTCCCGGCCGGTGATTACCCGCCGGAGCCTGCCGATTGCTGGCAAACACAGATGGGGAGGAAGGCTGCATTGTTTTCAATGGAGCTCTCCCCCCTGTCAGCTTTCAGCACACTGTTCCGGGATCGCTGATCACAGCCTTCCGGAAAAGTGTGTAACAGAGAGGTACACACCCCCGCCCCCTATTAAAAAACTCCCCTCACACAGTTAACCCTTTGGTTGTCTCCAAAAGTTAGCCCCTTCCTCCCCAGTGCCATTAGTACAGTGTCAATGTTTTTTTTTTTTTTTTGCACTGATTGGTGTCACTGGGGATGTCAGTGACCCAAAGTCAGTTCCCCCCCAGTGTCAGAATGGCAGCCGCAGTCCCGCCATAAGTCGCTGATCGCCACTATTAATAGTATAAAAAAAAAATCCAGTATCTATACCGCCTTTTATAAACGCTATAACTTTCATGTAAACCAATTAATTTACACGTATTGGGATTTTTTTTAGCAGACATTTCGCAGAATACACTTTGGCCTAAATTTATGATGAAATTTGATTTTTAAATTTTTTTACTGGACATGTTTTATAGCACAAAGTCCAAAATATTGTTTTTTTTTCTCAAAATTGTCAGGGTTTTATTTTTATAGCGCAAAAAATAAAAACCGCACAGGTGATCAAATACCACCAAAAGAAAGCCCAATTTGTGGAGGAAAAAGGATGTAAAGTCGCGCAATTAACAGTTAAAGCAACGCAGCACAGAAACACAAACCGCTTCTGTAACCGCTTTCTGACCGCCCTATAGCAGAAATACTGCAACAGGGCAGCATAAGTGCGCAAAATCACATATAAATACGTGATTCGCGCTCCTGTGGTTTTCACGCCCCACCACATTTAACCCCTTAATTGCCAGGAACCTCGCTCATTCACAATAAACCTCCATTGCTAGTATAGTGTATGAGCGGATCAATATCTTTGATGAGATCAGCACTATACCAGCGTTCACATTAGTATAGCATCCCCAAAAACACAGCGTTAGCGGGATCAGACCCAGCACCTGCCAGCACCTGCGTTTAGCCCCTACACTCCCCCCCCCCCCTTCTCCCCCAGCAAGTGCAGTGCCAGTAGGTCACTGTCACTTGATACATTGCACACAAAACCACAGTGTTCGCAGAATCAGGCCTGATCTCTGTTAGCACTTGCAGGTACATTTTGATGACTCTCATAAGCAGCAGAGTGCCAGTACTAGTGCCAAGCTACCTTTTGGTGAACTGGCGAACACCAGCGGCTTAGTACATCCTTGTCTTTCACATACCTCTTAGATTGTAAGCTCCCAGGATCAGGCCCTCCTAACCCTCTTGTATTGAACTGTATTGTTGCTGTATTGTCTCCCGTTATATTGTAAAGTGCTGAGCAAACTGTTGGCGCTATATAACGACTGTATAATAATAATAGTAATAATAATATTATCAGGTTACCCACCTAGGCCGCTTAATAGATTGGTGCCATCATAAGGACATTAAAATATGGACTCATATTGAACAAGATCGAAGTCGAATTCCTGTCCAATGAGCACCGTGGTGTCATGTCTCTTTATCCTTTACGCTCAAATCCCACCCGCTGATTGGTACAACATCACACGTGTGCTCTTTGTTATTCTTGACTACATCCATATACCCAGGAAGTTCTCCCCTATTTCCTACTATAGGTAACCTGCGCTCTCTGTTAGGATGTGTAGAGGGTGACTTTCGGTCATGTCTTCATTCTGGTTGTTTTCAAGCCTCCCACTTCCTGGACGCAGGCTCTTGGCCCTCCATTCAAACCCTGACAGATTTGAATGGATCTCGACTTCTTTAACATCTTACAGCTCCATAAATATCTTTGTTCTTTGCCACATGCTCAAAGCTTTCAGTGTAGCATGACTACATTTGAGGAACACTGCTCTAACAATGGCACTCTCCCTCGTGCCCTCCCAAAATTATACTCCCTTCTGATTTCACCTCCACATGACTTCTCCTCACCCTATTTGTGGAAATGACAATTTTTTTTTTTTTTCTACACAAAGTTGTCATTTAAATTATTAAACACCCCCAAATGACCCCTTTTCAGAAAGTAGACACCCGAATCTATCTGCTGAAAGGCATATTGAATCCATGGAAGATTTATTTCTTTTCCACAAGTCTCTGGAGAAAGACAAAAACGTTTATTTTTTTTTTTACAGAAAGTTGCTATTTAAATGATATATTTCTTGCACAAGCCATGGGTATATGTGGAATTACACCCTAAAATACATTCTGCTACTTCTACCAAGTATGGGGATACCACATGTGTGAGACTTTTTGGGAGCCTAGCCACATAGCCTGAAATCCAATTACCACTTTGAAAGCCTGAAGGTAACTTTCTCATTTCACTTCTTCACTACCTTTCACAATTTCGAAGGCCCTGAAATGCCAGGATAGAACCTACCCCCCCCCAAATGACCCTTTTTGGAAAGTAGACACCCCAAGGAATTTAAAAAGAATCATGGTGAGTATTTTGCAGATCTCATTTTTTCTCACAAGGTTTTGAAATATAAAAAAAGAAAAGAAAAATAAGTTTTTGTTTCTTTTCTTCATTTTCCAAAAACTTGTGGCAACAAACGAAATCTGCAAAATACTCAACATGCTTCTTATCAAATTCCTCGGGGTGGCTACATTCCAAAAAGTGGTCATTTGGGGGGGTTTGGTGCTATCCCAGCATTTCAGGGTCTCTGAAACTGTGATAGGTAGTCAGGAAGTGTAATGAGGAAATTAAGCCCTTTAAAAGCCTGAAGGTGTTTATTAGATTTTGGGGTCCTGTACTTGGCTAGACTGCCAAAATGTCTCTCACATGTGGTACCCCCATACTTGGGAGAGGTAGCAGAATGTATTTTGGGGAGTAATTCCACATATATCCATGGCATGTGTGAGTAATAAATCATTTAAGTGACAATTTTGTGTTAAAAAAAAAAATTTTTTTTTGTTTGTCATTTTCCAAAAACTTGTAAAAAAATAAATTCTTCTATTGATTCAACATGTCTCTCAGCAAATAGTTTGGGGTATCTACTTTCCAAAAAGGGGTCGTTTTGGGGGATGGAGGCATTTTATGCCCAGCATTAGAAGTTTAGGCCACACATCATTCACTCTTCTAACCACCTGAAGCATTTTCTGACACTTTTTGTTCACATGAAAAAAATCTGTATTTTTTTGCAAGGAAATTAACTTAAACCCCAAACAATATATTTTTTTTTAAAAGCAAACACCCTAGTGTTGGTCTGCTCCTGTCACCGCAGAGCACCTTCCGAGTCCTCCCAAACCCCCCCTCCCTATCCTTCTCCTCCTTCGAGGCCCACTGCGTCCGACTATTCTCCCCAACCCCCCTGAAGATTGCTGTGATATACCGGCCTCCTGGATCCATACCCCGCTTCCTGGAAGACTTCTCCTCCTGGCTACCCTTCTTCCTCTCCTCTGAGCTATCCACCATCATTCTTGGGGATTTCAAAATCCCTGTCAACCTTGACAACCCGGACACAGCCCGTCTCCTCCACTTAACCTCCTCCTTTGCACTTGCACAGTGCATACAATCCACCACCCACTCCGACGGTAATATCCTTGATCTTGTCTTCTCCAACCGCTGCGCTCCCCACAACCTCACTAACACCCCCTTCCCTCTCTCTGACCACAACCTGATCACCTTCTCTATCTCCTCGTCCTCCAACGCCTACCCCTCCAAATGTCACACTACTACCAGCCGTAACCTCCGCAACCTTAACCCTGCCCCCCTCCACTCTGCAGCTGATCAACTCCACGACCGCATCCTCCCCCTGTCCTGCCCCAACTTGGCTATGACTGCCTACAACAACGCGCTGTCAGCAGCCCTTGACTCACTAGCGCCTTTAACCACACGCAACATCAGACTCCGACCGCTCCAGCCCTGGCAGACTGATCACACCAAAATCCTCAAACGACGCAGTCGTGCCCTGAAGCGACTATGGCGCAAAACAAAATCCCAACAAGCTTTCACCTGCTACAAATCTGCCTTCCGCACCTACACCTCCTCCCTCCACGCAGCCAAACAAGCCTACTTCCTGACCCTCATCAAGGCCCTCTCCTCCAATCCTCGCCGACTCTTCTCCACCTTCAACTCTCTACTCTCTCCACCCCCACCTCCACCCAGCACCTCACTCACCGCCCTTGAGATTGCCAATCACTTCAAAAACAAGATTGACACAATTCGCAAGGACATTGCCGCAACTCACACGCCCTCTCAACCCGTCCCCTCTCACACAGCTACCCCATCATCCCCCCTCCCCCTCGACATTACCCGCAGGGACTTCGTCGCTGCTCAAACTCCCTCCAACCCCCTTCCCCCTCACTTAGCTACCCCCTCTTCACCCCTCTCCCACGGCTTCACCACTGCTCTGACCTCCTCTCCCACCCCACCCTACATTCCTCATACTGAAGCTCCCCCAACACTCCGCACCTTTGACCTTACTACCATCGAGGAAGTCTCCAAGATCCTCTCTGATGCCCGCCTCACCACCTGCCCCCTCGACCCTATCCCCTCACAATTCCTACGACCTCCCTCCCCCTCCATCCTACGCTCCCTCACCCACATCTTTAATCTCTCCCTCTCCTCCGGCACTTTCCCCTCCCCACTGAAGCATGCACACATCACCCCCATACTTAAAAAGCCCTCCCTGGACCCCAATGACCCGAACAACCTCAGACCCATCTCCCTGCTCCCACTTACATCTAAACTCCTCGAGCGCCTCGTCTACACCCGCCTATGCTCTCACCTCAACGACAACAACCTCCTCGATCCCCTACAGTCTGGCTTCCGCCCCCTACACTCCACCGAAACCGCCTTACTCAAACTCTCCAACGACCTTCTAACCGCCAAAGCTAATGGCCACTATTCAGTGCTCCTACTCCTTGACCTCTCTGCGGCCTTCGACACAGTTGACCACCCCCTCCTCCTCAAAATACTACACTCTCTCGGCCTCAGAGATTCTACTCTCTCCTGGCTCTCATCCTACCTGTCACAACGCTCTTTCAGCGTTACCTATAATGCTACCACCTCCCCCTCACTCCCCCTCTCTGTTGGGGTCCCTCAAGGCTCTGTCCTTGGGCCCCTTCTCTTCTCCATCTACACCTCCTCCCTTGGCCAACTCATACACTCTCACGGCTTCAACTACCACCTCTATGCCGACGACACACAAATCTATCTTTCAACCCCCCACCTCACCCCCTCGGTCTCTGCCCAAATCACACACCTACTGAGCGACATATCAGATTGGATGTCGCTCCACTTCCTTAAACTGAATCTCTCCAAAACCGAGCTCCTTGTCTTCCCCCCAGCCCGAACCCCACCCCCCATTGACTTCTACATCACATCCAACAACGCCAATATCAAACCCGCTCTGCAGGCCAGAGTACTTGGTGTCATTCTGGACTCCACCTATCCTTCCAGCCCCAAGTCCAATCTTTAACAAACTCGTGCAGACTCCACCTCCGCAACATCGCCAAAATCCGCACGTTCCTAACCCCAGAAACCACTAAACAGCTCATCCACTCCCTCATCATATCACGACTCGACTACTGCAACTCCCTCCTCACTGGCCTGCCTCGCCGCTGGCTATCCCCGCTTCAGTCGATCCTGAATACGGCTGCCAGACTCATTCACCTTTCCAAACGCTCAGTTTCCGCCACCCCCCTCTGCCAATCCCTCCACTGGCTTCCGATTGCGCAACGGATCAAATTTAAAATCCTAACACTGACGTACAAAGCTGTCCACCATACTGCCCCGAACTACATCACTGACCTAATATCCAAGTACCGCCCAGCACGCACACTCCGCTCCTCACAAGACCTCCTTCTCTCTAGTTCCCTGGTCTCCTCCTCCCATGCCCGCCTCCAGGACTTCTCCAGGGTGTCACCCATCCTCTGGAACTCCCTGCCCCAACCCATCAGATTATCACCTACTCTCCTCTCCTTTAGGCGCACCCTGAAAACCCATCTCTTCAGGGAAGCCTACCTCACCCCCTGCTAATTTGCTGACCTCCTCCACTCTTCCTACCACTCCATCCCCCACAGCTATCTCCTCCTGTACCACTATCCCATCCCTTCTAAATTGTAAGCTCGAAAGAGCAGGGCCCTCGATCCCCTCATGTTTTGCATTGTATTGGTATTGTTCTGTCACATGTTCTGTCCCCCTTTGTAATGTACAGCGCTGAGTGAACTATTGGCGCTTTATAAATACTGTATAATAATAATAATAATAATAGTGAATAAAATGGTGTGAGCTGCAAATTTTTATGTCACATAGTACTCGCACAGCGATTTTTCAAACGCTATTATTTTTTTAATACACTTTTTTTACTTTTAATGAACAAAAACACAATATATTGGCCAAATAAAAGATAATGGTATGCTGAGTAAAGAGATACCAAACATGACATGCTTCAAAACTGCACATGCCCCGTGCCATGGTGACAAACTGCATACATTTTTAATATCCATAGGCAATGTTTTAAAAGCCTTTACAAGCTACCATTTTTGATTTACAGAGGGGGTCTAGTGTTAGAATTACTGCCCTTGATCTGATGTTCGTGGCAATACCTCACATGCATGGTGACACTGCTGTTTCCATACCAGCACATGGTCAAAGTTCACGCACGCAGGTGCGTGCGTGCGCGGGGGTGAGGGTACTTTTTTTAAGTTATTTTGATATTTTTAATTATTTTTACACTGATCCTTTAAATTTTTTTTTTTTAATCACTTTTAATGCAATCACAGGGAATGCAAATATCCTCTCTAACATCAAAGGGCATTGTCATGTATTTTTTTTTTTTTTTTTGAGAAATTTGGGGTCTATCAGACTCTAGATATCTCCTCTGCCCTTATATTATCTAATCAAACCAAGATCGGTGTGATCAGATGCTTTCCCAATTTACAAATGGCGCTGTTTATATCCTGCGAAACTGAAGTGATGAAATGCTCGTAGCTTCTGATTTCTTAGGCTATAGAAATAAGTGGCACCATTCTTGTCTCCAATCAGCTCTATGGTCAGCTAGCAGAAACACCGGCTGCATTCTCAGGTTCCCCAATGGCACGGGACTGCCCGAGAAGACCATGGAAGGCAGCAGGGTAGGGGGGCACTGTCTCCCGCTGCTTGTAAAATCAATCTTGCAGCTAATTAACCTCCCTAGCGGTCTGATTAAGTCCATATAATTATGTCCATTTCTGTGCTCAAATCGGTACTTTTTTTGCATGGAAATATGTTTTTTTTATTGTAGGCCTGTCATTTTTAGGAATAACTCACTGAAATCTGTCCGAACAAGAGTCTAGTAAACATCCCAGGTATATTAAAATTTGAAACACGAAATCATAAATTATAATTTAAAAAAGAATCATAAAAATAATAATATAATAATACATTTAATTAAATAATATAATCAAACCGAAAACACTGAAATTTGAAATATAGCGCCAAGTTTGCACATCACTGAGCAAAGTCGCAAAATCGTTTTCAGTGTCTGATGATGAATTTCCCCACGAATCATTATCACTCAATTCTGCAAGTGGTTCTAATTTACTATCGCTGTTATGTAGCTGGTATAAAACCGCTTTTGGCCTAAAGGGATGCTTTTTGGACGCCATGGACGTTTCTCAGTTTCAAGGCAGAAAGAACAGTAAAAATGCAGGCAGGGCACAGGACAAAGCACTAGGGACAAAATGTATGTGAAATGCTTTGATACAGTAATGTTTTACTATGTGATTTTAGTGTATTTAGTGAATGTCACTTTTACAACTTTCACATTTCCCACCAGTTCCGTCCCTACGTCCCAATGTCGCAGGGGATGGAACCCAGAAGCCGGCATCCGCCGGTGGACATTGCAGGGAACACTGCAGGAGGGACATCGCGGGAGCGCAGGACATGGTAAGTGAAGAAGAGATCCCGGGGCAGCGTGTAGCTCGGGGTTACCGCTTGTGGTACTGAAACTTTACCCCAAGCTACACTCGGGAATACCGCCAGGGAGGTTAACCACTAGGATTGCTTTTACTTGAAAGCCGATCGCCAGCTGAAAAAATTATACCAGGGTGATGCCTGCAGCAGTAGGCATCATCCTGGTATAACCATTCAAAGTCCAGTGATGTATCAGTACGTCGCTGGTCCTTGTTGGGTATATATGCTATGTTCTTTTTTTTTTTGTATGCAGCCTGTGGACTGAATGAAAAAAAGAGAAATCTCTGCCCAAAAAAAAAAAAAAAAAAAAAAGTGTGGTATGCCCACCATAAAAATATACCGCCCTGCATCCACCCTCTTCTAATGGTGGGCACACATTAGGTCACACGGTGTCACATGCGCCAGTTCCAAGATTGAACAAATGTCTAAATAGTGGCACGCTTGAATACAAATTGTCCAGGTACAAATGGTACCCCATATGGAAAAAGGATGACACCAAGTCCCAAACTATCTTGCCACTACTCCCCATGTAGTCTGGACATCCGGGGGGCTCCACGTGACTATCTTTTCCCTTGTAAATCCTAAACTTATAAGAATAAGCTGTTGTCCTCTCACAGGTCTTCTACATCTTGACCCCATATCTGGCACACTTGCTGGCTAGAAATTGTTTGAATATAAGGCGGCCAGAAAAATTAATGAGGGACTCATCAACGCAGATTTTTTTGCTGGGGAGTATAGACATCAGCAAATTTTTGGTTAAGGTGATTTACGAAGGGCTGAATTTTGTGGAGCCGGTCAAATTCAGAGTCACCTCAAGGACAACAGAGTGTATTGTCTTTGAAATGCATAAAACACATTATACTCTCATATCTATGCCTGGCCATGGCAGCAGAGAACACGGGCATATGATGAATTGGGTTTGTGGACCAATACAACCACAATTCATTTTTTTTAGCAATGCCCATGGTGAGGGTTAGGCCCCAAAAAATATAAATTCAAAAACCGTAATGAGTTTCCATGCGAATGGTCTGCCAAGGTTTGAATTTTGGTTTGCGGTGATACATTGTTGTGCATATAAAATGCTTTGATCCACAATCAATGCATACAGATCTTCCGTGAAAAACTCCAAAAAATCAAGGGGAGGAGTTAAATTTGCTATTTCCACCTGAATTCCGGGTTGGGCAGTGAATGGGGGAAGAACCGGTGCTGCAGAATTTGTGGGCTGCCAATCGGGATTTGCAAGCACTAGGATACTAGGGGCTCTACAGGCCTGTGCGACTTCTTGGTGGTTGCAGGACAATACTTGTGCTCGCCAACGCACCAGCTTGTACTGCGCTTATAGGACTCGCCACGTCACCAAGTCATACTGCAGTGCTGGTATTATTATTATTATTATACAGGATTTATATAGCGCCAACAGTTTGCTCAGCGCTTTACAATATAACGGGAGACAATACAGAACAATACAGTTCAATACAAGAGGGTAGGAGGGCCCTGATCCTGGGAGCTTACAATCTAAGAGGTATGTGAAAGACCAGGATGTACTAAACCGCTGGTGCTCGTCAGTTCACCAAAAAGGTAGCAGGGCACTAGTACTGGCACTCTGCTGCATATGAGAGTCATCAAAATTTACCGGCAAGTGCTAAAAGAGATCAGGCCTGATTCTGCGAAAAAAATATTTTTGAGAAAAAAAAACTATATTTTGGACTTTTTGCTATAAAACATGTCCAGTGAATAAATTTAAACATCAAATTTTGTCATAAATATCGGCCAGAATGTATTCTGCGACATGTAAGTGCTAAAAAGAAAATCCCAATACGTGTAAATTAATTGGTTTACGTGAAAGTTATAGCATTTACAAATGGCGGTATAGATACTGGATTTATATATATATATATATATATATATATATATATATATATATAATATATATATATATATATATATATATATATATATATATATATAATATATAAATATATATATATACTAATAATAGCGGCAATCAGGGACTTATGGCGGCAATCAGGGACTTATGGCGGCAATCAGGGACTTATGGTTGCAATCAGCAACTTATGGCGGCAATCAGCAACTTATGGTGGGACTGCGGCGGACATTCTGACACTGGGGGGGAACTGACTTGGGGTCACTGACATCCCCAGTAACACCAATACAGTGATCAGTGCAAAAAAAGAACACCGACACTGTAATAATGGCACTGGGGAGGAAGGGGTTAACTTTTGGAGACAAAAAAGAGGGTTAACTGTGTGAGGGGAGTGTTTCACTAGGAGGAGGGGGTGTTTACCTCTCTGTTACACAGTGTTCCAGAAGGATGTGTCCAGCGATCCCAGAACAGTGTGCTGAAAGCTGACAGGGAGGAGAGCTCCATTGAAAACAATGCAGCCTTCCTCCCCGTCAGTGTTTGCCAGCAATCGCCGGGCTGTGGCGGGTAATCACCGGCCGGGACCCAGTGATTGATACCCGCTGCCACGATCGGTGCAGCAGGTAGGGCGGTTGGGAATGCAGGATCAAGTTTATATACGTGATCCTGCGCACATGGGCCGCCTTGTAGCAGTATATGTACTGCAGGCGGTCCCCTAGTGGTTAAAGAACAAATTCAAACAGATAAAACAAACTTTTCCTCGTTTTATCCTCAAAAAGTTATTTGTATTAACTAACATAACTGCCTGGAATATTTGTTTTATAAGTTTACACTTAGCAGATATTTGGACACCATATTGCCAAAAGTATTGAGACATCCCTCCAAATCATTGGATTCAGGTGCTCCAATCACCTCCATGGCCACAGGTGTATAAAATAAAATCTTGTGAAAGAATGGGTCGCTCTCAGAAGCTCAGTGAATTCAAGCGTGGTAAGTGATAAGTTGCCACCTGTGCTATACATCTATAAGCTATAGGTGCTATAAGTCCATCCATGAAATTTCCATGCTACTAACTATTCTGCAGTCAACTGTTAGTGGCATTAAAATAAAGTGGAAGCAATTGAGAACAACACTATAAATTATAAAGTCTTTTTCCTTTCCCAAATTATATTAATACATTAAAAGAATAATCATAAATAAAATAAAGAATAAATAAATAAATAATAAAATAAAATAATAATAGATAAATATCCTCCTTATCCAAATGTCCACAGGTGCAATTCCAAAAAAACTATAGTCCTTTTTTTTCTTCCAAGAAAATATCTCTTATTTTCAATCTTCAAGTAATGTCCAAATATTCATATACCTCAAAAACCAAAAAAACTCAACATAGTGTATTATCCTTATATCAAAAGAAAAATTGTGCCATACATAGTGAGTCACATCAAACGCTAAAATTGTGCATGTGAGAGAAAAAAAAATGTAAGTATATATGCATAAACAACATACACAAATATATATAAAATATATAAACAACTCCAAGTGTGAAAAACACACAATAGTGATCCACTCAAGTGACCAGTGCTATCATACTCCGTGACAATTAGTGCTATTATTTAACCCACTGCACAAAACAAACAGCACTCCAACTCGTGTAGTAGTGGATAATTACCTCAATAATGTTTCAAACAAACTTTGTAAAACATATAAGAGATGGCATCAAAATCCCGGGTCCAGATCAATCCTGGTATTCCTCCTCCACTCTCCCCAATGATGTTTCAAACAGACTTGTCAAACATATAAGAGATGGCATCAGGCTCCCGGGTCCAGATCAATCCTGGAATTCCTCCTCCACTCTCCTCATAAATGAATTGGCAATTAGAGAAGGTACCATAGAGTATAAATATTTATTTGGCAACTTACATTAAAATTTGCAGATAGCAGCTCCCCATCACAGAGACACATCTACAGATCACATCATACAAGGGAACCTCCACATGTTCCCACTTCCAAAATGGCCACGGCTGTACTTCCGGAAAACGTCAGTGCGTCAGACGTCACTTGTGTCTGACGCGTTTCATCACTTCCTGGACTTATTCTGAAGGGAGTTTGATGCCATCTCTTATATGTTTTACAAAGTTTGTTTGAAACATTGGGGTAATTATCCACTACTACACGAGTTGGAGTGCTGTTTGTTTTGTGCAGTTGGTTAAATAATAACACTAAGTTGTCACAGAGTATGATATCACTGGTCACTTGAGTGGATCACTATTGTTGGTTGCAGTGCTCACAGATAGTGTTTTTCACACTTGGAGTTGTTTATATATTTTATATATATACAGTGTGGATCGAAAGTTTGGGCACCCCAGCTAAAGATTTGTATTAATGTGCATAAAGAAGCCAAGGAAAGATGGAAAAATCTCCAAAAGGCATCAAATTACAGATTAGACATTCTTATAATATGTCAACAAAAGTTAGATTTTATTTCCATCATTTACACTTTTAAAATAACAGAAAACAAAAAAATGGCGTCTGCAAAAGTTTGGGCACCCTGCAGAGTTAATATCTTGTACTGCCCCCTTTGGCAAGTATCACAGCTTGTAAACGCTTTTTGTAGCCAGCCAAGAGTCTTTCAATTCTTGTTTGAGGTATCTTTGCCCATTCTTCCTTACAAAAGTCTTCCAGTTCTTTGAGATTTCTGGGCTGTCTGTCACGCCCTGCTCTTTTAAGGTCTATCCATAGATTTTCAATTATGTTGAGGTCAGGAGATTGTGAAGGCCATGGCAAAACCTTCAGTTTACGCCTCTTGATGTAATCCCCCGTGGATTTCAAGGTGTGTTTAGGATCATTATCCATCTGTAGAAGCCATCCTCTCTTTAACTTCAGCTTAACTTCGGCTGCAACACAACCCCAAAGCATGATTGATCCAACCCCATGCTTAACAGTTGGACAGAGGTTCTTTTCATTAAATTCTGTGCCCTTTCTTCTCCAAACGTACCTTTGCTCATTCCGGCCAAAAAGTTCAATTTTAACCTCATCGGTCCACAGAACTTGTTTCCAAAATGCATCAGGCTTGTCTATATGTTTATTTGCAAAGTTCAAACGATGATTTCTGTGGTGAGGACGTAGAAGAGGTTTTCTTCTGATGACTCTTCCATGAAGACCATATTTGTACAAGTATCTCTTTATAGTGGAATAGTGTACCACAACTCCAGTGTCTGCCAGATCTTTCTGGAGGGATCGTGCAGTCAAACATGGGTTTTGAATTGTTTTTCTCACAATCCTGCGAGCTGTTCTGTCTGATATTTTTCTTGGTCTTCCAGATCTTGCTTTAACTTCCACTGTTCCTGATGACTGCCATTTCTTAATTACATTTCGAACAGAGGATATTGACATCTGAAAACGCTTTGCTATCTTCTTATAGCCTTCTCCAGCTTTGTGAGCGTCAACTATTTTCAGTTTCAGTTTTCTAGACAACTGCTTAGAAGAACCCATGGTGCTGATTGTTGGGGCAAGGTCAGATGAGTCTGGGCATTTAAATCCTTTGAGATTGACATAACCTGGTCTTCCCAGACGATAACTGAGAACAATCCATGACACTGGCAGGTCTCATCTTTGCAAAGGGGGCAGTGCATGCTATAAATTCTGCAGGGTGCCCAAACTTTTGCAGACGCCATTTTTTTGTTTTCTGTTATTTTGAAAGTGTAAATGATGGAAATAAAATCTAACTTTTGTTGACATATTATAAGAATGTCTAATCTGTAATTTGATGCCTTTTGGAGATTTTTCCATCTTTCCTTGGCTTCTTTATGCACATTAATACAAACCTTTAGCTGGGGTGCCCAAACTTTCGATCCCCACTGTATGTGTGTATGTGTTTATGCATATATATATATATTTAAAAAAAAATTCTCACATGCACAATTTTAGCATTTGATGTGACTCACTATGTATGGCACGATTTTTCTTTTGATATAAGGATAATACACTATGTTGAGTTTTTTTGGTTTTTGAGATATATGAATATTTGGACATTACTTGAAGATTGAAAATAAGAGATATTTTCTTGGATGAAAAAAAGGACTATAGTTTTTTTGGAATTGTACCTGTGGACATTTGGATAAGGAGGATATTTATTTTTATTTTATTTTATTTATTTATTATTCTTTATTTTATTTATGATTATTCTTTTAATGTATTAATATAATTTGGGAAAGGAAAAAGACTTTATAATTTATAGTTTTGTCAGCTTTCAAGGGTGAAAGTGAATGTTTTTCCTTGGGTTTATTTCAATAATTTAAAATTAGAGTGTGCTAATTTAGCTACTTATAATTGGCAACAACAGCAACTCAGCCACAAAGTGGTAGGCCACGTTAAATGACAGAGCGGTGTCAACACAGGCTTAAGCACACAGGGCGTAGAAGTTGCCAACTGTCTGCAGAGTCAATAGCTAAAGACCTCCAAACTCTGTGTGGCCTTCAGATTAGCACAACAATAATACGTAGAGAGTTTCATGGAATGGGCTTCCAAGGCCGAGCAGCTACATCCAAGCCTTACATCACTAAGTGCAATGCAAAGCGTTGGATGCAGTGATGTAAAGCACACCACCACTGGATTCTACAGCAGTGGAGACGTGTTCTCTGTAGTGACGAATCCCGCTTCTCCATATGGCAATCCGATGTACGAGTCTGGGTTTGGCGGTTGACAAGAGAATGGTACTTGTCTGACTGCATTGTGCTAAGTGTAAAGTTTGGTGGAGGGGGGATTATGGTGAGGGGTTGGTCTTGGCCCCTTAGTTCCAGTGAAGGGAACACTTAAGGCGTCTGTATTCCAAGACATTTTGGACATTTTCACGCTCCCAACTTTGTCAGAACAGTTTGGGGATGGCCCCTACCTGTTCCACCATCAGTGCACAAAGCAAGGTCCATGATAGATATATATATATATATATATACACACACACACACACACACACACATATACATATACATACACACATTTATACATATACAGTTGCAAGAAAAAGTATGTGAACCCCTTGGGATTACGTGGAGTTTTGCATGATGTTCATGTGTTCACGGTAAGACAGACTGTCTACAAATGGAGAAAGTTTAGCACTGTTGCTACTCTCCCTAGGCGTGGTCGTCCTGTAAAAATGACTGCAAGAGCACAGCGCAGAATGCTGCATGAGGTAAAGAATCCCAGAGTGTCAGCTAAAGACCTACAGAAATCTCTAGCACGTGCTAACATTTTTGTTGACACATCTACAATAAGGAAAACATTAAACAAGAATGGAGTACATGGGAGGACACCACAAAGGAAGCCATTGCTGTCCAAAAAGAATGTTGCAGCACGTTTGAAGTTTGCAAAAGAGCACCTGGATGTTCCACAGCACTACTGGCAAAATATACTGTGGACAGATGAAACCAAGATTGAGTTGTTTGGGAAGACACACAACACTATGTGTGGAGAAAAACAAGGCACAGCACACCAACATCAAAACCTCATCCCCACTGTAAAACATGGTGGAGGGAGCATCAGGTTCGGGGCTGCTTTGCTGCCTCAGGGCCTGGACGGATTGTTGTCATTGATGGGAAAATGAATTCCAGAGTTTATCAAGACATTTTGCAGGAAAATGTACGACCATCTGTCCGCCAACTGAAGCTCCGCAGAGGATGGGTGATGCAACAGGACAATGACACAAAGCATACAAGTAATTCAACAAAACAATGGCTGCAACAGCACAGAATATGCCTTCTGGAGTGCCCAGTCAGAGTCCTGACCTCAACCCGATTGAAATGCTGTGGCATGACCTTAAGAGGGCGATTCACACCAGACATCCCAAGAATATTGCTACACTGACACAGTTTTGTGAACAGGAGTGGTCCAAAATTACTCCAGATCGTTGTGCAGGTCTGATCTGCAACTACAGGAAGTGTCTGGTTGAGGTTATTGCTGCCAAAGGAGGGTCAACCAGTTATTAAGTCCAAAGGTTCACATACGTTTTCCTCCCTGCACTGTGAATGTTTACATGTTATGTGCAATTAAACCATGACAACATCTAATGTTTGTGTAGTATTATGTTCAGCAGACTGTGTTCTTCTATTGTTGTGACTTAGATGACGTTCAGAGCACATTTTATGCCCAATTCATGCAAAACTCCACGTAATCCCAAGGGGTTCACATACTTTTTCTTCCAACTGTTTATATTGTGGGAACTCGCTTCAACGTGGTAGAGCTTTGAAACGCAAACAGCTACTCGCTTTCTTTTTCAGGGCCTTTTTAGCCCACTTTTATTTAAATGAAAGTTCAAACATAATGCTTCCCACGCAGGGGTATCCACCAACAAAACAAAGATTCAGCCTCCTGGCTTACACACAGTTCAATGTCAGTCTCCTGCAGACTCTTCCCAAATTATAGCCACTAGCACACAGCTAGTCTGGCTTCCACCTGACTCCAAGGCAGAGACCTCCCGTCTGCCGGGGTGGAGCCCTGCTGACTCCTAGCTGCCGGGGTGGAGCCCTGCTGACTCCTAGCTGCCGGGGTGGAGCCCAGAACTCTGGTCCTGACCCTACAAAAGAGCCGTGCACACCTGTGCAGTCAGTGTAATGGCCATTCCCAAAACCTGGCCCCAGGATTGGAGATTTCATCCCTCCCAGATCTCTTTGTTTGTAAGGTCTGTTTTGGGATCTGGAGCCTGGAGATTTCAAAGGAGGAAAGTGAAAAGCCACTTTCCTCCGTATCAAACACTTACCCTGGAGCCCCTCAACCTGCCTTGTTGAGAATCCAGGGTGACAGATCGCCACACTGTCACATATCCCCTACCCCTTTGTTTTGATCCCGTAGGGGGCAGAACACACAACTTATACCTTCTGGCACCTCTTTGCCAGCTCTCATTTACAGGGGTCCAATCTGGTCTAACCATACCTTTCCTAAAGGGGAACTCTACCCAATGATTCCTTTGGTGTCTCTCCCCAAGCCCCATTGTCACTCTGCTATGGGCTCTACTCAGACTTTCCCTATTCTTTTTCCGGGTGCATTTCCATAAACACTTTCTCTCCTGAGATCTTAACGGGGTCCCCCTGGCCTTTTTACCGACCTTTCTGCCCCTTCGCTTCAGTTTCCAAGGTTTCCTAATACCTCTCTCAGTATTACTGTCCCAAGGCTGTAGGGGAACTATTTCTACTGTATTTATACCAGGACCACCCCCCTGATTTCTTGTACCTTTGGATATCAAACCTGCATGACTCGTCACCACAACATTCAGTTTACCATGAACAGATATATTCCAGTCAATATTACACCTCTCAATATCTTTTCCAGCATTAGTTAGGACAGGGTCTGCAGAGGGCACACACACCATAGGGCAGCCATCACCCACGTGAACCTCACAAAATGCCACTTCACCTGGTGTCATGCACTCTGCAGGCGGCTGTCCAACCATTTTAATTTTTCTTACACCACTTGGATCTGTATCCAAACCCTGTACAGATGAGCTCTCTTCTGATCCATTTTGCCAGTTTTCACATACCATTTCTCTCTGTATTTCAGGTGTATTATCAGACCTGCTACATAAACCTCTTTTTGGCCCAATGACCCTGATTTCTTTATGCACATCCGTTTGAGCCCTGGTCAGGATCTCTGCTGTTCTCTGGTCCATGCTCGGCCCTTCCATCTCATATGGTTTGTCCACTGGTGCAGTCAACACGCCCTTCACTGACAACGGACCAGCACCATCCTGGACCATAGCAGCAGAAATGCTTCCCACCTGGCTGTTAGGAGGTGAAACCTTTTTTGACTCATTTTCCATTTCTCCAAAACATTTCTCATCTATTACATTTACAGGTAGTTCAGTGGCGTACACTGATACAACTTTTAACACCATCAACAAATTCAGAAATAAACCACTTTCTTGTTCCCGTTTGATATGCACAGCCAGCCATTCGGTGCTCCACCTAGTGGTACTCCGCAGTACCAGACCATCTGACTGTGGAGGAGACACCTCAATATACATTGGTTGTACATTCCAAAGTTCAAGCATCTCCTTTAATACTTTGGTTACAACCCAACCACTTGACTCTATACCCAAGACCTTCCTGACCATATTTAGGGCACTGGGAATGCTGAGAGACTCACCTGCTGAGACTTGAGAAGTTGAAACTTTTAAAGGGACCTCCTCCGAGCTGGAGATAACCACAGCCTGGTGCTCCACCAGAGCGCTGCCATGTGCTGGGCTCACTCTCAAAGTCTCAGACTCAGCATCCATAAGCTGCCCCTGATCATTCCCAGTGACAGCATCATTTTGACACTCCATGCCAACATCACTTTTGTGGGTCACAGACAAAGTCTCTGCTGTATACACGCCCTTATCTATAGGCTGTTCTAGATCCTCCTGCTGGCACAGCAGAAACAGTGTCCACCTTATTTTTTTGCATAAAAGCCTCATCTATCAACGAGATTAGCCTTTTACCCCAACTATCCCAATCCATTGTATATGTGCTCAATTCACCAGTGCTCCTCAGCACTGATCCATCCGCCCAAGGAGACACATAAGAATAGATGGGCTTAGTTGCAGATCCATTGCACAAATCACTCTGGCTCACATCAGACTTGGGTAACACCTGTTTTCCCACTGCAGGTTGCAATACCTCACATCCACCACTTTGCTCTGGTGGGGCTTCCTGAATTACACACACATTTGCATTTTTCCCAGGCTGCATTAACCCGCTGTTCACCTGAACACTTTCAGTATTAGACTGCACCAACACACTCCTATGACAAGGTGCAGTTCCACTCTGCTCCACCAGAGTGACATCGCAGTTGTCCAGGGCAACCTCCGGCTCCAATACACGGAGACCCCTGGAGATGTCTAAGGACACCTGTGCTGTCTTACCACCAGTTGCTATGGGAAATGACCCATCTTTAATTACAGCTTTTGCACTGCAAGAGCTCAGGGTTTTCCCAACAGCAGTACATTTCACAACAACATCATCAGCATTTGTAGCTCTTGTGGGCTGTACTAGCCTACTACCAACCTGTGACTGGCACACATTATTGACATCACTTTCTTTTTGAGAACCATGCACAGGTTTTACTTCAACCCCTAACTCCCCACTGTACAAGGCACTGCACAGGGAAAAGTCACTCTCAAAAGCACATTCAGTGGCCCAACTAACTGGGGTCACTCCTACATCAGAATGGACAGTCTCATAACCAGTCCTTCTCAACATGACAGTCCCAGCCATGGTTTTATCACACACAGTCTTACCCACCACAGTAGGAGGTGTCACCATCTTCATTTGAGTGCCTTGTCTCATAAACGCATCCTCAACTGCAGTTTCCTTGGCAACGTTTCCCTTGCCCCAAGGTGAAGTAACAGATGCCCCCACAGGCTCCATGGACTCTCTGGCACCCCCTGCAGGCCCAACGGGAACTTCCTCCCTGTTGCCAGAGGCGGTCGCCAACATTTTCAAACAAGAATCTGGGCTTGATGTTGTAGACATTTGCCCAGTATCAGCAGTATTCCAGAGTCTGGGACAGTAAAAGATCCCATGCCCCCACTGACCACATTCCAGGCATGGTACATTTCCACACTTTTCTTTATTGGGATACTGAGCCACATCTCCAATGCAGCTCCTCCTTCCAGGCAATATTTTTTCTCCGGTCGCCATGGGAGATTGCACTCTCCAAGCAGAACTTTGCTGGCTCTTTCCAACACGCTGTATTGGCTCCTCTTGATGCCACTTGCCATGATCCTTGTATGACATAGCCCCCCGTACACAGACAGCCCGACTGGCCTCCTCTGTGTTGCTATGGACCTTCACTCTTGGTCCTGGCCTCTGGTCAGCCCCTCTCCTTGCACATAGCATAGGCTTCTCTCTGCTGGACCAACTCTCAAGCCGTGACACATTCACATTTTTCACAACAGCTACTGGTTTAACTGCAGCAGCGTTGCCATGGGTGACAACACCCCTCTCCCAGGTACGGACATCCTGAAGCTCTCTCCTTGCACTGAAGGTTGGCTTGCTTTCCTCTGTAGGTTGGTTCAATGCTGCCAGGTGCCGCTTGCACCAGTCCACAGCAGACTCACCCACATCTAAATTTCCCGGCTTGGCTGGGGCATGTGGTATATAACCCCCTAGCCACAGGGCTCTCTCTCTCATTTCAGCAAACATCGCCTCCTTTTTCGGTTTTGACCGCCCCATCTTTGCAGTCATGCACACAGTAGTGTGTTACACAGTTCAGCAACACCATGGAACACTGTCTCTTTAAGGCAAAGTCCTTTTCACTAGCAGGTTCTCCTCACCTGCACACACAGATAGTGCAGACTTATGCACCAAACACAGTTCATATAACAGATGAACTTACTTCAATTGCAGGGATCTCCAATTCTGCCCGCATCCTCCACCATATGTGGGAACTCGCTTCAACGTGGTAGAGCTTTGAAACGCAAACAGCTACTCGCTTTCTTTTTCAGGGCCTTTTTAGCCCACTTTTATTTAAATGAAAGTTCAAACATAATGCTTCCCACGCAGGGGTATCCACCAACAAAACAAAGATTCAGCCTCCTGGCTTACACACAGTTCAATGTCAGTCTCCTGCAGACTCTTCCCAAATTATAGCCACTAGCACACAGCTAGTCTGGCTTCCACCTGACTCCAAGGCAGAGACCTCCCGTCTGCCAGGGTGGAGCCCTGCTGACTCCTAGCTGCCGGGGTGGAGCCCTGCTGACTCCTAGCTGCCGGGGTGGAGCCCAGAACTCTGGTCCTGACCCTACAAAAGAGCCGTGCACACCTGTGCAATCAGTGTAATGGTCATTCCCAAAACCTGGTCCCAGGATTGGAGATTTCATCCCTCCCAGATCTCTTTGAAATCTCCAGGCTCCAGATCCCAAAACAGACCTTACAAACAAAGGAGGAAAGTGAAAAGCCACTTTCCTCCGTATCAAACACTTACCCTGGAGCCCCTCAACCTGCCTTGTTGAGAATCCAGGGTGACAGATCGCCACACTGTCACAATATACACACACACACACATTTATACACTTATCTCAGCATTTAACGAATGCCTGGAAAGCTTCGGCATTAAAAAAAAAACAAAAAAAAAAAACAGTTGTCAGTACGTCTGAATCATCCTAGGACAGTCCGTTTCACTTTGTCATCAGTGCTGAAATGCTGACCTCCAAAGATTTGTCTCTTATGCAATTTCACCTGAGGTTATGCTTCGATTATATTGAAAGTTCACAGGAATGACTGCTGTGTCTTGGCTGGAAACAACTATGGCCGTGATGGTCACTGACGGAAATCCCATCTTTGACACATTTATCCCATTGAAATATCTTACTGCGGCTGAGCCTTTCATCACTGCTGGAACTCTGCTAAAGATATTTGTGGGTTTTACACCTTCATTTACATGAAACTTCATCACCCAGTTCCATGCACGCATTAACACTGATGTATGCCATCTTCATAAACAGTCTCTGGATTGGCCCTTAACATGTGTGCCACCTATCAGTAAAACGACACTTCCCATTGCACCGAAATGAAAATTCTGGTACAGAGACCGAAAATTCAGGATGCACTTGGTCAAAAACTGAAACTGAAACAGACAGTTTTTAAATATATATATATCAGAATACATATTGGCCTAACTTTATGAAGAAATTAGAATTTTTACATTTTTTTTTATTGGATATGTTTTATAGCAGAAAAAGTAAAAAATATATTTTTTTTTTTCTTTCATAGAGCAAAAAATAAAAACCCCAGTGGTGATCACATACCACCAAAGAAAGCTATATCTATGCCAAATTTCATTTGTGTACAGTGTTGCATGATTGCACAACTATCAAGTAAAATAACGCAGCACCGTACAGCAAAATATGGCCAGGTCACGAAGGGGGTAAATCTTCCAGAGGTCAAGTGGCTAAATTAGAAAAAAATGCACTACCCTGTGGTCAGTAATTAACAATTCTCTTTTTCTAAATAGCATTTATAATCAGTGTTTTATGTATGTATGTATGTATGTATGTATGTATTTTATTCTTTGTCACTTAACTCTAAACTTCCCAAAGGTAAGCTGATATTCTTTCTCACCTACAGTTAGGTCCATATATATTTGGATACAGGCACAATTTTAGTTTCTTTCAGGTATTTACCAAAACATATTCAAGTTATATAATAGATATAGTTACCTATAGTTACATAGTTAATCTGGCTGAAAAAAGACAAAAGTCCATCCAGTTCAACCATTAAAAAAAAAAAGTTATAATCCTATGAGCTGAAAGTGCACACTCTCAGGTTTAATTTGCAGGTATGTACACCCAAATTAGAGAAAGGGTTTAGGAATTACAGCTCTTAATAGTAGCCACCGCCCCCCCCCCCCCCCCCTTTTTCAAGGGACCAAAAGTAACTGGACACATGAATATAATCATAAATAAAATGTTCATTTTTAATATTTTGTTGAGAATCCTTTACTGGCAATGACTGCCTGAAGTCTGGAACCCATGGACCATACCAATGACTGGGTTTACTCCTTTCTGATGCTTTGCCAGGCTCTAACTACAGCTGTCTTCAGTTGTTCTTTGTTTGTGGGTCTTTATACCTTTAGTTTTGCCGTCAGCAAATGAAATGCATGCTCAATTGGGTTAAGATCAGATGATTGACTTGGCCATTGCAGAATATTCCACTTGCAGAATTCATTCGGCTGCTTCTGTCCTCTGTCACATCATCAATAAACACCAATGACCCAGTGCCACCGGAAGCCATGCATGCCCATGCCATCACACTGCCTCCACCATGTTTTACAGATGACGTTGTATGCTTTGGATCATGAGCTGTTCCAAGCCTTCTCCACACTTTTTTCATCCCGTCATTCTGCTACAGATTAATCTTAGTTGCATCTGTCCAAAGAATGCTTTTCCAGAACTGGTCTGGCTTTTTTTAGATGTTCTTTGGTAAAGTCTTATCTGGCTTTTCTTTTCTTCAGGCTTATGAATGGTTTGCACCTTGTGGTGAACCCTCAGTATTTGCTCTCATGAAGTATTCTCTTGACTGTAGACATGACAATTATACACCCACCTCCTGGAGAGTGTCCTTCACTTGTGTGGATGTTGTAAATGTATTTTTCTTTACCATAGAGGAGGATTCTGCGATCATCCACCACTGTTGTCTTCCGTGGACGTCCATGCCTTTTTATGTTGCTGAACTCACCAGTGTGTTCTTTTTTCCTCAGAATGTGTCAAACTGTTGATTTGACCACTCCTAATGTTGCTTCTAGCTCTCTAATGGATTTGTTTAGTTTTTGAAGCCTTACAATGGCTTGATTCACTTGCATGGACAGCTCCTTTGAACTCAAGATGTAGGTTCACAGCAATAGATTCCAAATGAAAATACCACACTTATGCAGGCCATAGATGGGCCGAAAATCGGCCGATTTTTCGCCCGAAAATAAAATCAGCCGATTTTCGGATCATTAGTGGGCTATTTGTTCAGCCGTTTTTCGGTATTTTGGCAGTTTTTTTTTTTTTTTTTCGGTAAAGTTGGGGAAAAAATTGGCCGATTTTGCCGATCTGCCGATTTTCGCGGCAATGATGGGCAAATCGGCCGATTTTTTACCGATAAAAAAATCTGCGCATGAGCAGTGACCTGCAAGAGGAAGACAAAAAGAAGAAAAAGAAGAAGAGGATGAAGATGATGAAGAAGAAGAGGATGATGATGATGATGAAGAAGAAGAGGATGATGATGATGATGATGATGATGATGATGATGAAGAAGAAGAGGATGATGATGATGATGATGATGATGATGATGAAGAAAAAGAAGAAGAGGATGATGATGAAGAAGAAGAGGATGATGATGAAGAAGAGAAAGAAGAAGCAGAAGAAGAAGAGGATGATGTTGAAGAAGAGGATGATGATGAAGAAGAGGAAGAAGAAGAGGATGATGATGAAGAAGAGGAAGAAGAAGAGGATGATGATGAAGAACAAGAGGATGATGATGAAGAACAAGAAGAAGAGGATGATGATGAAGAAGAGGATGATGATGAAGTAGAAGAAGAAGAGGATGATGATGATGACGAAGTAGAAGAAGATGAAGAAGAGGATGATGATGAAGTAGAAGAGGATGATGACGACGAAGAAGAAGAGGATGATGACGAAGAAGTAGAGGATGATGATGACGAAGAAGTAGAAGAGGATGATGATGAAGAAGAGGATGATGATGACGAAGTAGAAGAAGAAGATGAAGAAGAGGATGATGATGACGAAGTAGAAGAGGATGATGATGAAGAGGAAGATGATGATGATGATGATGATGATGATGATGATGAAGAAGAAGAAGAGGAGGAGGAGGAGGAGGAGGGAGGAGGAGGAGGATGAAGAAGAAGATGAGGAGGGTGATGAAGAAGAAGAGGATGATGATGATAAAGAAAAAGAAGAAGAAGAGGATGATGATGAAGAGGATGATGATGAAGAAGAAGAAGAGGATGATGATGAAGAAGGAGAAGAAGAAGAAGGATGAAAAATAAGAGGAATTCCAGTCCGGCAAAAAGTGTCCCTGCAGAGAGCTCTGCTATTTCTTTGACAGTTCTTTGACAGTTCCTTGACATTTACAGCGGTTGCAACATTGTATCTATTTGTTTCCGAATAAAAACATCTGTATCCTAAATGGATACAAATAGATACATTGTTGCAACCTCTGTAAATGTCAAGGAACTGTCAAAGAAATAGCAGAGCTCTCTGCAGGGACACTTTTTGCCGGCTGTAGACGGGATGAAAATCGTCCGATTTTTTTTACCATTGGTGGTAACGTCGGCCGCTTGAACGACCGATTTTTTGTTTTTTAAAAGAAAAATCGGCCGTTTTTCTCCCCGTCTATGGCCTGCATTAGAATCAACTCCAGATCTATTACATGCTTAATTGATGAAGAAATAACAAAGGAGTAGCCCACACCTGGCCATGAAACATCTTTTGATTAAATTGTCCAATTACTTTTAGTCCCTTGGAAAAGGGGGGATCCATAATCTTAAGAGCTGTAATTCCTAAACTCTTCCTCCAATTTGGATGTACATACCCTCATATTAAACCTGAGAGTGTGCACTTTCAGCCCATATCCATTATATAACTATAGCTTGAATATGTTTTGGTAAATACCTGAAAAAAACTAAAATTGTGCCTGTGTCCAAATATATATGGAGCTAACTGTATATCATATAATGTATGTAGGTCCCATTGAGGAAAGACGCAGCCTGCTCTCCCAGAGCTAGCCCCTTAAAAGTGCTAAAAGCTGTCACCCGGCGGCACGCCACTACCACTGGGCATGCTTAACTGCGAAGCCCATCAGCGCAGCCATTAACACTGGGCATGTGCAACCACACAGCCAAGGATTCCTCACTGCTCAGCCATACCTCCTCCCTGAATGAGGAGGGGCAGCATGACCCATGGCTCTCAAGAATGGGGCAGGGCAGAACCAGGATGTCACACCTACTCCCTTCATGCGTCGCCCAATGGATAGCTGGCAGCAGCCAAATGCATGAGGACCGCAATTAAAAACACCTGTATCGCCCCACTTTTTCCTATCAGCAAAATGCTGATAGGGCTATTTTCGGCAGTTGCGTTTTGGCTGCCAGAACTTAGGTACATCCTTATCTGTTACTACGTGTAGTACCGCCACGCAATCATCCCTTTTTATACTTGTAAAATTAAAAGTCCCGGTTTGACATGACCGTCCTTCATATATATCAGTCAGCCATATGGTTCATGCTCCCCTGCCAGACAGTGCAGCCAAGTCAAAGATTTTTCTGACAGCTGCACAGCAGTTTAGCAATGAAACCCATTAGAGCATATAAAGAACCCCCAACCTTTTAGTGAGCAACAGAAAAATACTAACAACACCATTAATGTGCTCTCCTCTCTTATAAACAAGTTAAAACTCTGACTATGCAATACAATTAAGCTGAATTTAAGTCAGATGTCATGTGACCAGAAGACCAAAGAAAAGGATATTAAGGGCATTTTCTTATAAACCAGGTGGAGGTGAAGTGTGTGGGTCTTTTTATGAAAGAGGTGGTGTCATTAATGAAATCATCCAGGAGTCTGCCTAGAACTGAATATAATAATAACTTTTCAAGTTGTTCCTGAAACAAATGCGTACTCGCCATTTCCTTGGAAGCCTTTGTCACAGTACTTTTTTTAGTCAGAAACTAAATGCTAAGAGCAACAATCATTCTTTTTGTCTCCAGTTGTTAAAAAGTGTGCAGAAAAAAATATTTATATAAATAGAATACAGTTCGTTTCTGCTCTAAGTTTATTACCTGGGTGGATTGCTGCCAGGGGAGCAAAGCCAATATAGCAGCACTGTCCAGAGGTCAATTTCATCAACAAGATCAACAGCTTCTCAAACATTAAATTGTGGAGACGAGAAACATTTGTAAACTTCTGTGCAAGCTACATGGCATAGCTTGTGGCACTATTAAGGTGTGAAGGAGATATTATCTATGTGGCACAGGGCATCCTTTCCATCCCTGACAGACTTTATTTATGTCTACTGCACTCTTTTTGAGAAAACTTTATAGAAAATATGACCCAAGCAGAAGATGTTGTGAGAAGATGAATGAATGTATTAAAGCGTAGACGGCTTCTTTGAACTAAATACAATAATCGCAAAGAGGAAGCTGCATATCCTCTAAACCAGGGGTATTGAATTAAAATTCAAGGAGGTCCGGTCAATGGAAGAGAGGGAGGAAGGAGGGGGTGGAAGGAAGGGAGGGGTGGAAGGAAGGGAGGGAGGGGTGGAAGGAAGGAAGGGAGGGAGGGGTGAAAGGTAGGTTGGACTCACATGCCTCATTCAGATGCATCAGAGCTGTTGGCTGCTGTGTTTCCCGCCCACACATCCTATGAAGCTGCACAGACTGGAGTGTAGGCGAGCACAGGGGGAGGAAGAGCAGATCCAGCCTCTCTCCCCTCTTCTGGTTTGCAAGCAAGTGGAAATTTCGAGGGGTGCAGGGATGGTTGGTAACTCTCCTCTGCGGGGGTGGCCCCTGCTTCAAGGGGCGGGATGCACACTGTGATGTCATGCTGCTGTGGTGACCACCCTTCTCAGCAGCCCAGCTCAGCACTGGATCCATCATTGCGAGCTGGCGGTCCAGAAGGGAGCACTGTTCTCCTCTTTTTGAGGGGTGGGAGGAGCCTGAACATGGCGGCCGAGGAGAGCGCGAGGTAGTAGCTCTCCGCTAGGCTCTGCTTCCTGACCTCCCCAGGGGCCCCCTAGACTTAAGTTAAGGAGGGGCAGACTCACCGGAGTGCGGAAGGATATGGTGGAGCAGCCGGAGAACCGGGGATGTGAGGAGCTGTGAGGTGGAGACGGAGATCGATCTCCCTGGGGCTTCACAGGACGACTGGCCGGGTTGCTGGGAGACAAGGTGACGCGGCGGGACCACGTGGTCAGCCGCGGAGGATCACTAGGAGGAAAAGAAGCCGACCGGCTTCCCGAGGAGAGAAGGAGGTGCCGGTTCGCTCCTGGCTTCGTTCCCTGGCTTGCTGTCCGGGCTTAGACCAAGGAGACCCAGCTTGCTATCTAAGGATGGACCCCACATAGAATTGGGTTATAAAAGAAAAGCGCAAGAGACCCGGAAGAATCCCCCTGAGGAAAGCCCTCCACCTGAAGCCCGGAGCCTCCGTCCAGAAAAGGAAGAAAGAGAAGGGTGAGTGTGAGCAGCTGGGGCTTACTGTGTGCTGTTATCCTGTGTTGTATAGAGGAGCAAAGGGTGAAGGAGAGGAGGGGGGGGATTCCCAAGGGTCATGAAGAAGTGGTTAAGAGAAGAGGACTAAGGAGACTCAGAAAAGTAAAGTAAAAGGAAAAATAGTAAGGCAAGGCTGGGTCACTAAATATAGACATTTGTTATCTACTTGTCTTGAGTATATAGAAGAAAATAAGACCCATAGAGGACATGAAGAATTAAAGGAGTTAAAGGAAGTGGGCTCAAAGGGTCTCAAACAGGACAATTAAAAAAATACATCCCAAGGAAACGTTACTCCAGAAAGGTCCCAAGGCACAAGCGATAAGGGTGAAATGGAAACTAGTCTGGGAAAAAGCCCTAGATTATCATTGTGCATGAATAGTAGCTGTAGACAACAAATAGGTGTTATTATGGAGAAGAAAGAATCTGACAGTGAATTACAAGTACCAAATAAGAAAGATGACAGAAATGTTTCAAAGCTTGGAGAAAATGATAAAGCAAGAAATGACAACTATTAGGAATGATTTAGGGCAGCTGTTATTGAGAGTGGAAGAAACGGAGGAGAAAGTTAAAAATCAGGCCCAAACCATAGTCAATTTAGAAAAGAAGATAACAAAAATGGGGAACGTTCAGAAAAAATTGCTTTATAGGATGGAGGTACAAGAAAATAAAGAAAGGATGAGTAACCTCAGGATACGAGAAATTCCAGAAACTGCAAAAGGGGAAACATTGTACAAATTAGTTTGCAGAATTTTAAACTCCATAATGGACAGACCTGAACTAGACTTGATCAAATTGGACGGAGTTTTCAGAATAGGAAGGCTCAAACAGGGTACTGGGGAGGAGAGACTGAGAGATACAGTTGTCCCATTTCAAAAGTATGGGGATAAAGATAAGATCTGGAGGAAGATCAAAGGAAGAACAACAATTAAGTATGGAGAAATAGATATCCAGGTTTTTTGCGGACTTAACACCAGAGACCCTGTGGAGAAGGAGATCCCTGAGACCCTTGTTGGAGCAAATGAGAAAGTAGAACGTGCAGTATAGATGGGGAACCCCAGCGTGCCTAATTGGATGGAGAAATGGAGCTACAGCTTACCTGAGATTTCCGGAGGAATTGAGAGACTTCTGTGATAGGCTGGACTTGCAAAGAATGGAGATAGCTGGGTGGGAAGAAGAAGAAGGAGAAATAGAAGCTATAAGAAAAGAGGACTGGCAGCGGGTTGGAGGGGGAGGGAGGGGGGGTTTGGGAGGGGGGAGAGAGAGGAGGGAGAATTGAAACTTTTTTTTTCTCCCTCTCTCTCTCTTCCTCTCCGTCCCCCTTCTTACGATATGATACCCCCTCCAGAGTTTCCATTCTGGGGGGTTGGTGGAAATTTTCTGAGTCAATTTGATAGAGAGAGGGTAATTGGGGAGGTTGGAGGAGGGGAGAGCTGTTCATGGGCGGAGGTCAACTCCAAAGTCTTAAATCAAAAGTGGGAATAGGCCCACAAATGATTAGTAGGCATTTTACAAGCCTAAAGAGGGGTGGGGGAAAAAATGGGAGGGAGATGGGTGGGGGGTGGGAGGGGAGGGATGGGAGGAGGGGGATGGGGGCTAGGTTAGGAGGTGGGGAGGAGGGGTTTTAGGGTCAACACTCTGCATGACAGAGGGAGGTATAAAAGCAAGGAAAGAGGAAGAGGAGAGTTGGAGGAGAAGCAGAGAGAATTAAGAAGGAAGATGGAAGAAATACAGTTTATAACTTATAATGTGAATGGGTTGAATTGTCCTGGGAAAAGATTTAGATTATTTAAAGAGTTACATCACAGAGCATCTTCAGTAGTATTTTTGCAGGAGACACATTTTGAGATAGAGTCAAATGTGAAGTTAAAATCCAAGTATTATCCAATATGGTATTATGCCGACTCCCCAATTAAAAGAGCAAAAGGTGTTGCAATAGGGTTGGCAAAGAATATAAGGTTCGAGCTGGAGGATAGAAAGACAGATCCGGAGGGGAGATTCTTGTTTTTAAAAGGTAAACTACAAGGAATCGAGTGTACATTAGCCAATATTTATTGTCCTAATAAGAAGCCGGAGATGTTTTTGAAGGGTGTGTTGAAAAAACTGATGGACTTTAAAAAAGGCCGTTTGATAGTAGCAGGAGATTTCAATTTCTGTATAGACCCACAAAAGGATGCAACCTCTTCTGTGCAGAGGGAGGGGGGTAGGTCTCTGAGAGTATTGAAAAAGGTGATCCATGAGTACCAACTAGTGGACATCTGGAGAATTATGCATATGAATGATAGAGACTATACCTTCTTCTCAAATGCACATGAGATATACTCGAGATTGGATTATATATTATTAGATCACCAACTTATTGAATTTCTGGTTAAAGTAGAAATAGAAGCAAGGACACTCTCGGACCACGCACCTGTTATACTGAAAATGGGATGGGGAAGGCGGTGGACAGGAGGTTTAGGATGGAAGTTAAATGAGGCACTTCTCCTGGATAAGGATACTGCTCAGAAGATTGGGGAAGAGATTAAGCTATATTTTAAGGAGAACAAGACTGAGGTAGTGTCGATAGCTACAGTGTGGGAGAGCCATAAGGTATATATAAGAGGAATCTTGATTGTGATTGGAGCAAAAAAGAAAGAAGAGAGAAAATTAGTGGGCTTCTAAAAGAAATATTTGACCTGGAACAGATACACAAGAATAAAATAACAAAAGAAACAAGGCAGAAGTTAATAATTAAGAAAGAAGAACTAGAGACTTTGATGGAAGAGGAGAGGAGAAGAGTATATAACAAAGTATTAAGTGAGAGATATAGATGGGTAGACCAGGAAAATATTTAATGAGAGCCCTGAGTAAAAAGAAAAACAGGAATTATATAGATAAAATAAAAAGCCCCAAGGTGGAGTTGGTCCATTCAACTAAAGAGATTAACCTCCTCGGCGGTATGATTTCCGATTTTTTGTGCTGAAAGCGGTACCATTTTTTTGCATGGAAATATGTAGTTTTTTTTTATTGTAGGCTGTAATTATTAGGAATAACTCACTGAAATCTGTACGAACAAGAGTCTAGTAAACATCCCGGGAAGGATAAAATTTGAAACACGAAATCATACATTATAATTTAATAATCATAAAAAATAATAATATAATATTAATAAATTTAATTAAATAATATAATCAAACCAAAAACACTGAAATTTGAAATACAGAGGCAAATGCGCACATCGCTGAGCAAAGTTGCAAAATCGTTTCAAGTGTCTGATGACGAATTTCCCCACGAATCATTATCACTCAATTCTGCAAGTGGTTCTGATTTACTATCGCTGTTCTCTAGCTGGTCTAAAACCGCTTTTGACGTAAAGGGACGCTTTTTGGACGCCATGGACTTTTCTAAGTTTCCAGGCAGAAAGAACAGTCACAATGCAGGCAGGGCACAGGACAAAGCAGTAGGGACAAAATGTATGTGAAATGCATTGAAACAGCAATGTTTTACTATGTAATAATCATTTTTAAAAAAATGAAATTTTTTTTAAAAATTTCAAATTTGCCACCGTACATCCCGACGTCACAGGGAACGGAACACGGAAGCCGGATACCGGCATCGGCCGGAGAAGATGGCGGGGACGCTGCAGGGGACACATCGTGGGAGCGAAGGACAAGGTAAGTGCTGCAGGGACTCCCTGAGCAACGCCGCATGGTAAGCCCAAGTATAGCTCGAGGTTACCGCTCTTGGTACTCAAATTTTACCCCGAGCTACACTCGGGAATACCGCTAAGGAGGTTAAAGTGTTTAAAGAGTACTATAGAAAGTTGTATAATATCAATTCCCAAGTTTCTTTAAGTGTCACTGAAGATGTGAACATTGAAAAAAGGAAGATATATCTAAAAAATGCGGGCCTACCGAAATTAAGCGAAGCACAATTGAACTCCTTAGATGCAGAAATTACCCAGGAAAAAATAAAAGTAGCACTAAAAAGTACAGGGGCGGGGAAAGTCCAGGACCCGATGGTTACACCGTGAGGTACTATAAAAAATATAGTGAATTATTATTACCCAAGTTGAAGAAATATATGAATGCCTTGGGAGGTGGGATGGAGGTGAGGAGAGAATCTTTACAGGCCCATGTAGTACTTATTCACAAGGAAAGAAAAGATGCTTCTCAGTGCTCTAGCTATAGACCAATTTCATTACTGAATACTGATACTAAGCTGTACGCAAAAGTTTTAGCAAATAGGTTGAAAGATCTAATGCCTGAATGGATACATGGGGACCAGGTGGGCTTTGTCCCAGGGAGGGAGGGTAGAGATAACGGGTTGAGAACTCTGATGCTTATTCAGAAAAGCAGAAAAGGAAAAGCTCCGGTGGTAGTGCTGTCAATCGATGCCGAGAAGGCATTCGATAGAGTTGACTGGGGCTTTATGATGGATACCCTGGAAGCCCTGGGGATCGGAGTGAGGATGCAAGAGTGGATAGGAAAATGATATAGGGAGCCCACTGCAATTATTACAGTAAATGGGGAGAGGTCGGAATCCATTGGGATGTCAAATGGAACAAGACAGGGTTGCCCACAGAACATAAAGTAGCGGCCTTTGCGGATGACTTGCGGATGAATCCCAGGATAACACTCCCTAATTTAATGAAGATACTGAAGGAATATGGAGAACTATAGAACTTAAAAATTAATCCAACAAAAACTGAGATTCTGAATATTAATATACCAAAGGGGCGAAAAAGAAAAATACAAAAGGAATTCCCCTTTATATGGAGAGAAAGAGATATAAAATACTTAGGAATAAAACTCACTGCTTCACATAAGTATTTGTATAAACAAAACTATATTTCAATGTTAAATGAGATCAGGGAGGAATTAAAAACATTAGAAGAAGGAAACCCGTCATGGGTAGGACGCATAAACCTGTTAAAAATGGTAATTGTACCCAAAATACTGTATAGATTTCAAATGATTCCAATTAAACTCCCAGAAGCTTTTTTTAGGACAATGAAAAGAATGATAACAAGATATATATGGAGAAATAAAAAACCAAGAATATCCTATGAATTGTTAAGCAGGAATAAAGAGAAGGGGGGATTGGGATTGCCAGATGTTAAAAGATATTACAAAGCAGTAATTTTAGCAAGAATTTATGATTGTACGTATAATTCAAAAGGGAAAAGTTGGGTGAAAATTGAAAATGAACTTAGTGGAACTAGTTTGAGTAAAATTATATGGGTGCCAGCACAGCATAGAGGAATTAAAGGTAGCACAAGTCTTTACACTTTAAATGTTTTAAGGGTCTGGGATAATTTGCACAAAAATATGAAGTGGGATTTCAATTCTTTACGAATGCCACTAGGAAACGCGGCGTTTTTTCCAGGCAGAGAAGAGACAACAGGGAAATGGTTTAAAAAAGTGGATGTTCAAATGAGAGATATATTGGTGGAGGGGGAATTAAGACCACTTAAAGACTTGGAAGAGAAAAAGGGAGAGATCTTCATTAGGATAGATCAGTGGAGATATCATCAATTAAAATGTTTTATTGGGAATCTCCCAAAACCCTTGAGATTAAAAAAGGACTGGAATTTGTTTGAAAGGTTGTTGGGAGTCACGAGGGGATGGGAAGCACGGTATTGCCAAAGTACATAGAATACTCACTGAATTAGATACCAACACAAAGCTAATTTATAAAAAAAAAATGGGAAAGAGATATGGGGGTGGTTATAGATGAGGATAAACAGAAAAAGATATATAGATTAACTCACGAGAATGTACATTTGAGAGAGGTGGAAATAAATTATAGGTGTTTGACAAGATGGCACATCACACCGAATGTTGAGCACAGGATGAGTGTGGAGAATTCAAAGTGGTGTTGGTGGGGGTGTGGAGGGATTGGCACAGTGTTTCACATATGGTGGGAATGTCCAAAAATTCAAGTTTTCTGGAAGTCAATAGTTAAATTGATTGAGATGATAACTGGGATTGACATAGGGTTGGATCCAATGATTTGTCTCTTACATAATATTGAGCTATGGGTAAAAAAATATAAAGAATCAGGTATATGGTACTATCTAAATGCTGCAAAAGGCTTGATACCCAAGTTTTGGCGGAAAACAGAGGTGCCGAAGAAGGAAGATTGGGTTAATAGAGTGAATCAGATTAGTAGGATGGAAAAACTTTATCATATGCAGGTAGAAAAGATGGGGCTATACTATGCGAAATAGGAAAAATGGGAAAAATCTGGATTGAAAGCGAAATATAGGACGTTATAACTTAGGATGATAGAAAAGGTCCTCTAGCTTTAATAGAAAGGAGTGGGGGAGAATGGAGAGGGGAAGGAGGGGGGTGGGGCAGGGGGAATGGTGGGGAGGAGGGAGGGTTGGGGGAGGGAATAGTTTTAGAGAGGGAAATGTAGAATGGTTTTGGATATTTAAGTGTGTTTATTATGTATATTTGTAATAATATGAAAAATCAAATATTTAAATAAAAAAAAAAAAAAAAAGAAGGGAGCACTGCTGGGGCCGTTCTCTGACCGCAGTCCGCCATTTAGTGACAGCTGCTTTAAACACAGAAGTCGCATCTCAACAGGGATGAACTCAGTTGTGTTTAGACATGAGTCCAAACCCGCATGAGCTATCCCACCAGGAAGTTGTGAAAGCGGGCAGTCAATCATAGGAGGTGGAGATATTCCTCACCGCCTCCACCCCTTAGGTTTGGATATCCGCTACTCCTCAAGTGCAACGAAAAATGAAACACTACTGGGAACAAATTCTCAACATGTGGCATGTATATACATTGAAATTTATGTAATTTTTTCCCTATAAATCAAGCTTTCTTTCAGTGGTATTTGATCACCTCTGCATTTTTTATGTTTTGCGCTATAAACAAAAAAAGACTGACAATTTAAAACATTTTTTAAAAAAATATATTTTTTACTTTTTGCTATAAAACATATCCAATAAAAAAAAAAAATTCTTTATAAATTTAGATCTAAAGTATTCTGCTACATGTGTCTCCTAAACAAAAATCCCAAGAAGTGATTATTAATTGATTTATTTTAAAGTTATAGAATCTACAAATGACGGTATATATACTGGATTTTTTTTTATACTAGTAATGGTGGCCATCAGCGACTTCTAGTGGGACAGCGGCAGGCATTCTGACACTGGGTGGGAACTGACTGCCACTGACATCTCAAGTGACACTAATACTAATAAAAAGCACTGACACTGTACTAATGGCACTGGGCAGGAAGGAATTAACCCATTGCCGCCCAGCCTATAGCCAGATGGAGACCGGGTGGACGCCATATGGCGTCCTTTTCAGAGCGTGCATTGCGCATGCCCGCAGGACCATGCTGCGGCGCGATCTGTCACCGGCCGTGTACCTCGGACATGGCCGATGACAAATCTGTGTAACTGCCCCATTACCAGTACCATGTGACCAATCAGAACAGGTCATATGACAGTTGTATACAATGGATGGCTTCCTTTCACAGCTAGTGTGTCTAGCTGTGAATGGTCACATAGATCAGATGCACAAGCCGGGCCAATCACAGTGATTAGTCGTGGCCAAAATCACAGCTAATCACAAACAAAAAAAACCCTGAATAAACCAATTTCATTCAGGTAAATGCTTGCTTATAGCAAAGTAATTCTTTGCTATAAGCTAATTGTGTAAAAAAAAAATACTGATCACTTCCCCAAAGTAGTACAATGTTACTATGGTAACATTATACTACTTTGGTCATTGTGAAATATGAAAAACAAAATCTTAAAAAGAAAGAAAAAATGTAATAAAAAATTAAACAATTTTCCAAAAATTATATATAATTTTTTCGTAGTGTCACCAGTCAGTGTCCCTAATCATCGCCATGATGACGCTGTACTGCACTGGTGACAGTATGTAAAAAAAAAAAAAAAAAAAATTGTGAAAATTTTTTTAATTTAATTTTTCAAAAAATTATGACAAAAAAATTACAACTTCAAAAAACTTGCTGTGCCTGTTATGAAATACGTAGGACTGTCTACTTTGCAAAATGGGGTGATTAGGGGGATATCTGTACTGTTCTGACATTTGAGGGATCTCTGTACTGTTCTGACATTCTTGGACCTCAAGAAATTAGATTGGCTGTCAGTACTTCAGGATTGATGAATTTTCAGATATATCCCATAGTTTGTGAACTCTATAACTTTCCTACAGACTACATCATACATATTAATTTGGGTTATTTTCACCAAAGACATGTAGCAAAATACATCTTGGCCTAAATTTATGAAGAACAATTATTTGTTTGCAAACTTTTAAAACAGAAACAATGAAAAAAGTTTTTTTTCTTTCAAAATTTTCAGTCTTCTTTTGTTAATTTAGCAAAAAATAAAAACCCCAGTGGTGATTAAATACCACCAAAAGAAAGCTCTAGATGTGTGAAGAAAATTATAACATTTTAGTTTGGGTACAGTGTTGCATGATCTCGCAATTGTCATTCAAAGTGTGAGAGCGCTGCAACCTGAAAATTGGCCTGGGCAGGAAGGGGGTAAAAGTGCCCTGTATGGAGGTTGTTAACATCTGGGGAGATCAAAGGGTTAACAGTGTGCTGTGTGTTTTACATAGTGTGCGGTTTTACTTGGGAGACATGCTGCTTTGTATCTCTCTGCTGCTGTGCTGTCAAGAGAGAGATCTGACGATTACCGAGTCCCGGCCGGCGATTCACGGCCAGGACCCCGTAACTGACATCCCCAACAGCCAATCAATGCGCGGGTAGGGCGGCGCACGCTCCCCCTACCCAGAAATGCAAATCATTTATATATACACGTGATTTTGCACAGCCATACTGCCCTGTAGCAGTACTTCTGCTATAAGGCAGATGGCAAGTGGTTAATAATGATAGCAAAAGCAGACCTAGCATAAGTTACTGTACTGTGCAGGTGTACTGTATATTCTAGTGGGCCTTGATGTGCTTGGCAACAACGAGGCAGGTGGACATCATCAACATCTACAGGAAGCAGCCAGAGGTATATAGTACAGGAGGATACTCTTGGTTTGCTATCCTTAGCTTTTCCAGGATCTTGGAAGAAGGCTGGGGGATCTCACCCTTCCCTACAAGAAGTGTCCAAAGCCATTTATTTTATTTTGTATTTTTGGCTTTAAACTTTTTTATATCTGGAGGTGAAGGGGTGGTCTAATAAGTGAACCTTGTATTTTCATGCAGTATCTACTTTAATAAACTATAAAAAATAATATATGAATATTATACTGCATGTAGTATGGTGCAAAAATCAAGCAAAATTAAAAACGAACACATGCTCAATATTTAGAGACTGCTGGGTAAAGCTTTTCAGCCAGTGAAAAGATAGCATTTACAACATTAACCGCTTGCCGACCCGCCGCAGTGTTTTTACTGCGGCAGGGCGGCACCTGTATGCACAGCGTCTTTTAACATCACTCTACAAAACAGGTAGGGGGTGCACGCGAGGCGTGTGCCCGCCCTACCCATCCCGCCAATCGTGGCAGCGGGTGTCCGTCACTGGCTCCAGGCAGGTCATTTCCCACCGGGTGCCGGCTATTACAAGTAATCACTGACAGATAGCAGCGCTGCAATGTAAACAATGCAGCCGTGCTCTATGTCAGTTCAGAACATGCTGAACCTGAGAGAAGACTTTATCTCTCAGAATCAGCGTGTTCCTGTGAAGTACACACCCCCGCCCCCTAGTAAAACACTCCCCTCACACAGTTAACCCTTTTTTTTTACCTAATAAAAGTTAACCCCTTCCTCCCCAGTGCCATTAGTACGGTGTCAGTGTTTTGTTTTTTTTGCACTGATCATTGTATTGGTGTCACTGGGGATGTCAGTGACCCCAAGTCAGTTCCCCCCCAGTGTCAAAATGTCTGCCGCAGTCCCGTCATAAGTCGCTGATCACTGTCATAAATCGCTGATCACCGCCATAAGTCACTGATTGCCGCCATTATTAGTATAATAAAAAAAAAAATCCCAGTATCTTTCCCACCATTTGTAGACGCTATAACTTTCATGTAAACCAATTAATTTACACGTATTGGGATTTTTTAAGCAAAGACATGTCGCAGAATACATTTTGGCAGAAATTTATGACTAAATTTGATTTTCACATTTTTTTTACTGGGCATGTTTTATAACAAAAAGTCCAAAATATTGTTTTTTTTTTCTCAAAATTGTCAGCTTTTTTTTTTTACAGCCAAAAAATTAAAAACGCACAGGTGATCAAATACCACCGAAAGAAAGCTTAATTTTTGGGGGGAAAAAAAGGATGTAAATTTCATTTATGTACCGTATTGCATGACCGCGCACTTGTCTGTTAAACTAGCGCAGCGCTGTATAGCAAAAAAATGGCGTAAATTGCAGTATCTATACCATAGTTTGTAGACGCTATAACTTTCACACAAAGCAATCAATATACACTTATTTGGGGGGGGGGGGTTTTACCAAAAACATGTAGCGGAATAAATTTTGGCCTAAATTTATAACTAACTTTGAGTTTACTATATATTTTTTATAGCTGAAAGTAAAAAATATGGTTTTTCTTCAAAATTTTTGGTCTTTTTTTATTTATAGCGTGAAAAATAAAAAGCGCACAGATGATCAAATACCACCGAAAGAAAGCTCTATTTGTTTGAGAAAAAGGACGTAAATTTCGTTTGGGTGCAGCATTGCATGACCGTGCAAATATCAGTTGAATTAGTGCAGCGCTGAGTAGCAAAAAGAGACCTGGTCAAGAAGGGGGGTAAATCCTCAGGAGGGCAAGTGGTAGTAGAGGAAACAATGATTCCATAATTACTCTACTCTGTAAAATACAAATTTCTCCCATGAAACTGTTTATCAACTTATGACATTTAAGCCTCCTGCACTCTAGGCTCTTCTGAACGCCTTTCTTGTGACAGGAGAAAAGCAGCGTTAAAAAAGGGTGCATAAAGCTGTGTTTTACAAACATGTTTAAGCACAGTTAGATGCATTCAGGCGCATCGACCGTTCATTCATTTCACTAAAATATTTGTTTATCCTGGCCATTGAAAAATGAACACTGAAGCGCTAAAAGCGCCTAGTGTTTAGGTGTGTCGGGTATTTTTTCTGTCCAAATGCTCCTCTCCTAAACATGATTTTGATGTGTTCAGGTTTCTACCCCTAAAGACCTTTAAACGGCTATGTGCGTCAAACGCCTGTTAAATATACAGGGGCATTTAGGAGCAAAAAAAAAAAAGGCAAACGCCTGTAATACGGACAGCTTCAGTGTGCCAGGAGGCCTTAGTTGCACAAATCACCGGGAAAGAACAGGAGAAAAATTATAGTTTTATTCAACTTATTTAAAAATAAAGTATTATAAGCAGCTATCACTTTCACATGAATCCAATATCCACATGATGCATTCTCACTTCACTGCTTTTTCCTCTGTTATATGTGTGGTGGAGTCTTACAAGGAAGCCTTTTAGTCCTTGATTTATAGGAATGTGATAGCTATTCAAATTATTTTTTTTTTAAACAGCAATAATGAGGTATATATTTTTTACATGTATGGTGATCCTTTTAAGGAAAAAAGATATTGCCTTAATAGAACGTGTAACTGTGAAGTTATGCTGAAGAAGTAAGAATAAAATACTAAGCACAGGTCAAGGATGTTAACAAGATCTGTGAAAATATATTGACATTGCCGAAATTTGTCACCCTCCAGATATTTCAAACCATGGTACAGTAAGATACAGTAATCCCATGAAGGTAAAATCAATTCCTCTCTGAAATGTTCTTCAAAATAATAAACATCATCTATATTTATGTGGCAGTTTTCTCATCGTGAGAGTCCAAGATGAAGCTGTTATTTTTCTCCTTCACAAGTGATGCTTTTGCATTTTTTATCTAGTGGAGTCATAATTCTCAGGCACTGTAAATGCGTGGCAACCATAAGCATGGAGAGGGTCTGGAGAAGCTGAAAATTTTAAAAGTAGATTCTATTTAACCACCTCCTGCCTGCCATATAGTCCAATGACGGGCGCAAGGTGGTTCTCTCGATCTGTGAGGACGTCATATGACATTCTCCCATTCACACCGCGCATGCACGGCTCAGGGAGCGGTCAGCGTGGCGATCGGCGGTGCACTGTATCCCTCGGACACAGTAGACCACCGATCCAGGGAAAAAGCCGAAGATGTCGGCTCGGTCATGTGATCAGCTGTGTCCAATCACAGCTGATCACATGTAAACAGGGAAGTGCCGGTCATCGGCATTTCTCTCCTCTCGAGCTGTCACGGCAGCGTCAGACTGCTTTCATACCACCCAGTAACGGGTGTCCAAACTCTCCCTCCACTCCCACGCACTCCACACCAGCGCATGCACACCTCCCCATGTATCCCATGCTCTGCTTGCCCATCTGCAGGCCTGGGACCAAAATACCAGCATAGCAGGTGTCTGCTTTAATCTACTTGCAGCTGAACCGGAATCGATGTGTAAAAAGGTCACTTTCGAGTCCTCCTGTCAGTTTTCCCACCAACTATGGCCGGAAAAGAATGTATTGCAATGCGATCTGCATTGCTTTACATTCAGTGAAGACTGATGCCTAATTAAAGAGAACCTGTCATCTGTTGAATTCATCACATACAGTTATGCTCAAAAGTTTGCATACCATGGCAGAAATGGTGAAATTTTAGCACTGATATTGAAAATATGACTGTTCATGCCAAAAAAACTATCTTTCATTTAAGGATAGTGATCATATGAAGCCATGAATTATCACACATTTGTTTGGCTCCATTTTAAATCAGAATGAGAACAGAAATAACCAACATAGCCCTGATGTAAAGTTTATATACCCTGGGATGTTTGGCCACGGTACAGATACACAATGTGACACACACACAGGTTAAAATGGCAATTAAATATTAATTTCCTACATCTGTGGGTTTTTAGATTGCAGTTAAGTCTCTGTGTATGATGCACTGAGCAGGCTGGCTACCAAGCCAAAGGGAGCAGAAAGAACCGTCAAAAGACCTGCGTAACAAGATAATGAAACTTTATAAAGATGGAAAAGGATTTAAAAAGATATTCAAAGCCTTGAATATACCAGTCAGTACTGTTCAACCACTTATTAAGAAGTGGAAAATTCAGGGATTGCTTGATACCAAGGCAAGGTCAGGTAGACCAAGAAAGATTACAGAAACAAACTGCCAAAAGAATTGTTCAGGATACAAAGAAAAAACCCACAGGTAACCTAAGGAGAAATATAGGCTGCTCTAGAAAAAGATGGTGTGGCTGTTTCAATACGATGATACTTGAACAAAAGAGCTGCATAATTGAATTAACAGAATGAAGCCTTTACTGAAAATTTAGTTTTCAATACAGGCTTTTTTCCCTGATGTGATGGGCAAAAAAGGGTAAGTAAAAATGTTTTCCTTTAATTGTAAAAAATGAAAGTTATACCCAAGCATATAACCCTCCCCCCCCCCCCCCCAATCTGATTGCAATACACGTTATATATGGCCACGCACGCCAGAGTGAGAGCAATGGTCTTAGCACCAGACCTCCTCCGTAACGCTAAACTGGTGACCTACACGGGGCTTTTAAAGTGTCGCCTATAGAAAGTAAAGGGTGCTGAACTTTGTCGCCATTTCACAGGCGCACGCAAGTTTAAAGTTTGACATGTTGGGCATCTATTTACTCAGTGCAACCTCATATTTTACAAAAAATATGTAGTAATATCTTTAGTAATATCGTGTAACATAAAAAATTAGAACTACCCCTATTTTATTCTCAAGGGTGTCTGCTGTCAGAAAATATATAATGTTTTGGGGGTTTATGCACTCTTAAGGCCTAAAACGATGTTTTTAAACATGTGCGAAAAAATAAAAAAAAAACGGCTCTGATAGCGAAAAGTTTTAAGCGCAATACCTATTATTTTTACCGTAGTTTTTGGTACACACATGAAAATGTGAATAGATGAAAGCTGCTTTAATGTACACAATATATTTATTTTGACATACTATAGCAGAGCATGGGTTAAATATAGAGTATAATGAATGGAATGAGAGAAAGCATAATTCCTCTGAGCCCAGATTGTCTTGAACCCGCCCCAAGTCCACATCTGAACAGTGAAAGAGAAGCATCACAGTGATGCTCATCTCTCTGGTTTCTTTTCTGCTTGGTCCTTCTATCAACACAGTCAGGGTCACCAAAGGCATATGGTATGCTTATATGGATCTGTGTGCCTGAGATATAAGCCTTTACCATCAACAAATTTGAGAGGATGTAGTTTCTTCCTAATCTGGAACATAAACATGTCTTAAAAGACAGCTTCACTTTTAGTGAAGTCCTTTGTTAAATAAGGTATCCCCACCCAGATGGGACCTGTTTAAGGTGTGCATGCGCTTTGTGTCTTCAATCACTCCTATAGATGGTCCTATAGATCACCATGAGCAGGAACCATCCACAGGAATGAATGGAGCTGTGGTAACATATGTCAAGAAAAAACCCAGTAGGGACATTTTGCATGCAAAGGCTGAGCTGCCTTGCAGGGCAACACAGGGAAGATCTCTTTAGTGGGAGTATGGTTACTTAAAAGATAACTTCACTAAAACTGAAGTCTTCATACCTGAATCTCCCTATGGGAAGCAGGCAGCAATGAAAAACTGATAGAGGTTCTAAACTCTTACACAATCTTTGATTAGGTGAAAGGAAAAAAACATCTTGGAAAGAAAAAAAAGACTCTCAGCTCCAAGTCAACCTCGTGTAGAGAACTAGACGTGATTCTTTATAAGAGCAGCCAACTGAGAAACTCTCCTTGCATAGGTGATGGCAATAAGAAAAGCAACCTTTTTAAAAGTTGACAGAGGAATATATCTGATGGGTTCAAAAAGAGATTTTTAACAGCTGACATAACTAGGTTGAGATCCCATGGAGTCACAAGTGGAGGCACAGTTTAAACTACAAAGACCTGTACCAAAGAAAGAGATGCAGGGGGTCTTTAAAAGAGATCTGCTAGAGACAAGATCTGACAATTGGAAATATTTAGGCCAAGCATTGATCGAGACTGGAGAAGAAAATGCTATTTATTACATCCCACTGAGTATTTCCTGGGATGCAGTTTTCTTGTCTTGCAACATAAGAACACTTTCCAAAACCTTTGGTAGACTATGCAAGAAGTGTATTTCCTAGCCGTGAGAAGCATAGGAACAACAGAACTGGATCAGCAACAGCCATGCCAACCAAACTGGCAACTGCGAATCACGGTGGTAAATTGGTCCTAATGACAAAAGATACTGGCCCTCTGGTAAAGCCAATAGAGTCTGCCAAGAGCCTGATGAAGTCAGAGTACCACCTGCACTTGGGCCTTCAGAAGATTCAGCAGAGGAAAAGCATATATTAGAATGGACTGATCACACAGAGTCACCTTAGCATCCATTGCAATGTCTAGAGCAGCGGTTCTCAACCTGGGGGTCGCGACCCCTTTGGGGGTCGAACGACCATTTCCCAGGGGTCGCCTAAGACCATCGGAAAACACATATTTCCGATGGTCTTAGGAACCGAGACACCGCTCCTCTGACTCAGTCGATGTGTGGGCGGGATGACACGCTGCCCTGTCACCTGGCCACACCTCCGGGATCCCTCAACAACTCCGCCTCCTCGCCGCTGATTGGCCACCGGAACTGTAGCTCAGGAGAGGCACACAGGCGGCCAATCACCGGCGAGGAGGTGGAGCTTGGAGAGGAGGAGCCGAGCGGCAGCGCGCGTAGATCTAAGAAGATCGAGGGAACTGCCGGAGTAAGTGAAGAGGAGAGCGGCCAGAGAAGGAAGACAGCTGACAGGTAAGTGAGAGAGCGAGCCCAGGCTGGAGCAGGGGTCAGCAAGGTAAGTATCATTGGTGTCAGTGGGAGGAATAGTGCCCCATCATTTGTGTGACTAATACCAACAATGGGGCACTATTTCTCCCACTGACACCAATGATGGGGCACTATTTCCTCTCCCCCCCCCGCACTGACACCAATGATGGGGCACTATGCCTCCCCCCCACTGACACCAACGATGGGGCACTATTCCTCCCCCCGACACCAATGATGGGGCACTATTCCTCCCACTGACACCAATGATGGGGCACTATTCCTCCCACTGACACCAATGATGGGGCACTATTCCCCCCACTGACACCAATGATGGGGCACTATTCCCCCCACTGACACCAATGATGGGGCACTATTCCCCCCACTGACACCAATGATGGGGCACTATTCCCCCCACTGACACCAATGATGGGGCACTATTCCCCCACTGACACCAATGATGGGGCACTATTCCCCCCACTGACACCAACGTTGGGGCACTATTCCCCCCACTGACACCAACGTTGGGGCTCTATTCCTCCCACTGACACCAACGTTGGGGCACTATTCCCCCCACTGACACCAACGATGGGGCACTATTCCCCCCACTGACACCAACGATGGGGCACTATTCCCCCCACTGACACCAACGATGGGGCACTATTCCCCCCACTGACACCAACGATGGGGCACTATTCCCCCCACTGACACCAACGATGGGGCACTATTCCCCCCACTGACACCAACGATGGGGCACTATTCCCCCCACTGACACCAACGATGGGGCACTATTCCCCCCACTGACACCAACGATGGGGCACTATTCCCCCCACTGACACCAACGATGGGGCACTATTCCCCCCACTGACACCAACGATGGGGCACTATTCCCCCCACTGACACCAACGATGGGGCACTATTCCCCCCACTGACACCAACGATGGGGCACTATTCCCCCCACTGACACCAACGATGGGGCACTATTCCCCCCACTGACACCAACGATGGGGCACTATTCCCCCCACTGACACCAACGATGGGGCACTATTCCTCCCACTGACACCAACGATGGGGCACTATTCCTCCCACTGACACCAACGATGGGGCACTATTCCTCCCACTGACACCAACGATGGGGCACTATTCCTCCCACTGACACCAACGATGGGGCACTATTCATCCCACTAACATCAGTGATGGGGCACTACTCCTTCCACTGACACCAATGATGTGGCACTAGTTCTCCCACTGCAAAATTACAGTTATGAAGTAGCAACGAAAATAATTTTATGGTTGGGGGTCACCACAACATGAGGAAGTGTATTAAGGGGTCGCTGCATTAGAAAGGTTGAGAACCACTGGTCTAGAGGATCCCAAGACCTTAGCTTGCTGATGAATCTGGAAACCAGACAGTCCATGTCTGGCATTTCCTACCTGCAGCAGAGGTCCTGAAACACCCGAGTGGAGAGACCATTCTCCTGAGACCAGACTGAGGAGGTCTTCCTGAAATGTGTATGGCAGACAGAGCAGGAATGTGAAGTCAAGGAGGCTTCTTTTTGTGCCGCAAGCTTTTTCCTCCCTGCAGCATTGTTCACCTGTATGCAGATCAGAATATCAGAGCCTGTCTGAGAGTTTCCAGTCTCATTTCTCTGGTTCCCCAAACACTGGAATGTCAGAGTTTGTTTAGGTGAAAAACAGCAGCATTCATAATGGGTATGGCCCACTTTTTTATAAATGCCTAGGGTGCTACTCAGCAAAATGCTTGGGAGACAAAAACAGCTTGTCGGGCATAGGTCAGTCACCAAACAAAAACAGGATGCAGAAAAAGAGTACTGGAAAAGGTTTGACAGGTTAGACAAGTGAGCAAAGGACTGGTAACCAAAGATTTCAGACACAGGTTGTTTCAAATCAAGACATGTATGAACAGCTTTAACAAAGCAAAAGTTTAAACCTAGAATATCTGTACGCAGACATAACCTCCTCAGGCACAAAATCATCCAAAATGGAGAGGTTACACTCATCGTCCACAGCTGAGCGTGCAGAAGCAGCTGCGGGCATATTAGAGACAGACATTGCCAAGTATGTATGACACAGCTAAAATAAGTTGCAGTGCCTGCACAATCAGAGTGCTGGTGACACATTCAGGTGTCACTGCACAGAATCTGCAGAGTGTTAAGCACTTGGGGGATACAGCTGAAGACAAAGTACACACATCATTATCTAGAAAAAGGGAGCAAGCTTCTTTACTTACCGCAGCAGTGGTCTAGAGTGCACCCCGTGGCAAAAAGACACAGCAGCATGGTACTAGAAGGGGCCAGTGCAGGTCCAAATGAAAAAAGGTCACTTCAACAGAGTGGGTGAAACACGGCAAGTAGGGTATACACCCCCATCATACTGGAATTCATGAAAAGGAAGGACCATGACAATGAAAGAGGTCTGATCACCAAACAAATTTCACAATGGGACAGACATGGGTGTTATATTCCTCACAGAGTAATAATATACCGATGGTTAAAAAGGAATGACCCACTACTGAAACCTAAGTCCTCCTACAGGAGATAGTAGGGTTATAACAACATCTGCGCACAAAAGGAAGACAGGTGTGAAGGTATACGGAACCCTAGAGTAGCTTACAAGAACAGCAGGATTAGAAGGAAGAGAAGGTGTCCCTTCAACCTCAGAGGTGTGCCTGGGATGTGACAGACCACACTGTAAACATGCCTTAATCGCTTTTAAGTCCACCCTATAGCATATATACTGCTACAGGGCAGACTCCCTGCACAAAATCATGTGTATACATATGTAGCTTTTGCTCCCGTGGTGACAGCGCGCCGAACCGCTGGTGCCATGATTCGGTGCCTGACTGATTAATCATCAGATTTAGGCAGTGATGTTCGACGAAATATGAGTTTTTTGGATTTTTTTATAACAGAAATGAGAAAATATTGGAGGGGGTTTTCTACATTTTCGGTCTTTTGTTTAAAGCGCAAAGAAAAAAAAAAAAAAACAACACTCAGGAGGTGATAAAATACCACCAAAAGAAAGCTAAATTTGTGTGAAAAAAGGACTTTAATTTCATTTGGGTCAGTTAAGCAGCACTGTATAGCAAAAAAATGGTGTAAATTGCAGTATCTATACCATAGTTTGTAGACGTTCTAACTGTATAGCAAACAATATACACTTATTGGGATTTTTTTTTTTACCAAAGACATGTAGCAGAATACATTTTGGCCTAAATTTATGACGTTTACTATATATTTTTTATAGCCAAAATTTTTTTTTTGGTTTATAGCGCAAAAAATACAAAAACCCATAGGTGATCAAATACTAGGGATGCACCGAAATTTTGGTGGCCAAAACGTTTCAGCCGAAAAAAACCCTATTGGCCTTTGGCAGATATGAATATGAGCACCAATACAGTTGCCGAAAATAACCCCGCTACCGCCCCTCGCTGCTGCTTGGGGGTACTCAGCCTTATCTGAGGAACCACTGAACAATCCCGGTGTTGGACATAGAGATAAGTGAAGGAAAGATGACCTCCACTTATCTCTATGCCCTTGGAGGACTGGAGCAACGTCACTTCCAGTACCAACCTTGTAAACAAGGTCATTTTTTTTTTTCTTAAAGCACTAGATCAATGATATTTTTGATCTAATGCTTTACATTGTAGAGGAGAGATATGGGGACTTCTTGACCTATATCTCTCCATAAAGAGGACCTGTCACTACTTTTTTCTATCACAACGGATGCATGAATTTCTTGTGATAGGAATAAAAGTGATTTAAAACATTTTTGTTAAAAGGACAGTGTAAAAAAATAATTAAATACATTTAAAAAAAAAAGTTTAAAGTGTCCCCATCTCCCCGTGTAGTGGTGAATATATACATAAGCCACGCCCACAAATGTAAATGGTGTTCAAACCACACGTGAGGTATCACCACGAACGTCACAGCAAGAGCAATAATTCTAGCACTAGACCATATCTGTGACTTTGAAATCATAACCTGTAGAAATTTTTAAAGCGTCACCCATGGAGATTTTTCAGTACCACAGTTTGCCGCCATTCCACGAGCATACGTAATTTTAAGCAGGACATGTTGGGTATCTATTTACTTAACAAAAACAATTTAGGTATACAGTGAATATATACAGTCTACACACCCCTGTTAAAATGTCAGTTTTCTGTGATGTCAAAAAATTAGACAAAGATAAATAATTTAAAAACTTTGTCCACCTTTAATGTGACCTATAAACTGTAGTTAATTTATGCCAGTTTTACCGCTACTCTTGTGAGTATATTTCCAAAATAAAATAAAATAATTCATGGTTTATTGAGGTAATGCGCAAGGTTTGTGCGCTCTTTTTTTTATCCCCTTCTACTGTGTGGTACATGTAACAACAATCTCCCGTATTCTTCATATGTCTGGGCTATGGGGTAGAGTGGCAAGACGGAAGCCTTTTCTTATAAAGAAAAACATCCAAGCCCAGCTAAATTTTGCAAAAACAAATCTGAAGTCTCCCAAAAGCATGTGGGAAAATGTGTTATGCTGTGATGAAACCAAGGTTGAACTTTTTGGTCATAATTCCAAAAGATATTGTCTGGCACAAAAACAACACTGCACATCACCAAAAGAACACCACAGTGAAGCATTTTCGGTTTCGGCACCAGAATTTTCATTTTGGTGCACCATTATCAAATACGACCCAAAGAAAGCTCTATTTGTGTGAAAAAAAGGACATACATTTCTTTTGGATACAGCACTGCATGACCGCGCAATTACCAGTTGAAATAGCGCAGCATCGAATAGTAAAAAAAGGCCTGGTCAGGAAGGGGGATAAATCGTCTTGATGGAAAGTGATTAATAGGTACCAATAGCATACTTCCGACAACCAAGTAAGCTACCCCTAAGGTGAGTTACACCTTCTGCTTTGGAGCGAGGGGTAGAAATCCTAGTACTACCACTAGGAACTTTCTCCTGACTTAGGATAGGAGAAAATAAGTATTCTAAGGGGGCTTCCTCAGAAGACTGCAGCTCTGCTGCAGAAGGAAAATGTGCCTTCTGGTGACCATGTCTCATCAAAGCCTCTGGGTGTGCGTTATAGGAGAAACCTGCAGTAGTGTCCCAGCGAGTCCTGACTGACGTATGTCCAGAGGAATACAGGACCCCTTAACCACGAATGCTTCCCTCCAATTAGTAAAAGAGAGGCAATTAAGTGCTGAACCCTCAATCTTAAATATAGAGATCATCCATGAGGACATCCAAAAGTCATAACCTTGGATCTAGGGAAAACAGTACAGTCATGAACAACACCCATATTGCTGTCCAGCTTAGGGAGCAGGTTATCAGATCTGTTGCTGAGGGAGTTCTAAGACCCGTCAGGGGATGAAGGTCCTTCAGTACCCAGGCAAAATCCAGTGAAGGTCAGTTCAAAACACCGACCAAGAGAAGAATTTTTCGACTAATCGGGAACCGTCTGTTCTGGCAAGCCAAACCTAAACACTTGGCTACCGGGCCAATTCTGACATTTGTCATACATGTAAAAACCTGCAATTTTCTTGCTAGTAAAATACTTAGAACCCCCAAACATTTTATTTTTTAACCACATTTAAGTTGCTGGTTTAAGTGGTATACAAGGGATGAAGCCTGCAGCTACAGGCACCTTGTAACCCAACTAACAGTTCTCCTAATCCTCCCTCTAGCCTTAACCTGTAATCTAACCCTAAAACTGGATACTGTTTAAGCACCAAAAAAACCATAAACCATATTACTGGTTCTCAGGACCTTGAAACTGACATGAAAATATTTACAGAATGGAAAACCACCAAAGACAAGGAACCATAAAAAAACAGCCTGCAAAACCATACAACCAAAACAAGCATCCGAAGGTGCGAACACAGCAACTTATTAAAAGTGTGCACAGAAGACCAGGAAGCTGCCTTGCCAAGAGGCTCTAATTGCTCTGGAGTAGTGTGCCGCTGAGGGTCAGAGCATAACCTTTAAAGGTAGAAAATAAAAAACATCTGCCAAATCCCTCAGGAAACAATGGCGGCACGGGAGGCCGATAGGCCTCACAAAAAGAATCCGGACTCCAGAAGGAATCCGTAGCAGACAGGTATACATGAACCATGATCACAGCCAAGGAGTGCAGCACAACCTCCTCAAGGTGTGAAGGTCGTTGGTACAGGGAAGGCTGGACAAAGTCCGGAACCCAGTGGAAGTCCAACACCATCTTCTGAAGGGAGGAGGAACATAGGCGGAGAACCTCCTTATTCCTGTATAAGGCCACAACAGAAAAACTTACAGGATAAGATCGCCAGCTCCAACACCTGCAGTGTGGAAGTGAAGGTGACCAAAAAAAAAAAAACTATAAAAAGGAGGATTCTGGAGGCCGAGAGAACCAAGTTTAGGTTCCGCTGCAGCAACGGGAAAAACACAGAAGGCAACAAAATGCAAACCTCTTGGATGAAGGCATGAATCCACCAAGAAGGAGCGTGGATGGACACCAAGAGCCTCACACCATGCGATGATAAATCTCCTGAGAAGTAGAAATGCATGCCTTCAACATAGTAAGGATCACTGAACCCAACAAACCCCGACTCTAAAAACCAGGCTCTCAAAGCCAGAGACAGGATGCAGGGAGAAGTTTGGTTCTAGGAACAAGAGATCTTTCCAAACGGACAGCCATTAGAGAGCATCTGCAACCAGCTAGCCATCAAACTGACTGGAATCTGACTGGAATCCCTGTGAAAATCCACATCTGGGGTGCGCCAGAGAAGGCAGATCAGACTGAATACATCCAGGTGAAAGGACCCCTCTTCCTGATTCAGCGGCTGAAGACTGAACCTGTCAGTATCCGACGGCTGGAATGTACGTGGCAGAAGGAGCCGATATGTGAAGGTCCACACACCAAACAATGCGCATCGATTAAAATCCAGCCTGATTGCATATAGCTCCAGGACATTGCTAGGCAGCTGTGCCACCTTTGGAGTCCAACAACCCTGAGCCTATCTGGACTCCTCCAAAGCTCCTCCTAAGCATGACAGGCTGGCTTCTGTCATGACTACTGTCCAGAGGAGGGGATAGATGGACTTCACAACCTGTAGGTAGGAAGACCAAAAGCAAAAGAGGAGAGAGGCGCAGCTGACCAACCCAGACAAATCTGGTTGCCCATGGAAATGGGAGATTTGTTCCATTGGCTAAGAATTCTCTCTGCAGAAAAGTCACATGGAACTGCAAATACGGGACCACCACCACAAAGGTGCATACTATAGGACCCAAAACCTACCTGCATAGCTCTTCACAAGCTGTTTACTTGCTGGCCAACCTGGTCCAGTACGGGGCCGTCGTAGATGATTCAGAGCGTAGCTAAGGATCTGACTGGGGTGACTACTGGGTCTAGATCATCCGGCCCAGCTGTTGATTGAAGGTCTCTGCAGGAAAAAAATCAGAGGAAAAAAGACAAAGGAACCATAGGACCCAGCAGGAAATTAGATTCTTATTTCTAAAACGCGTCTGGCATTTTTTGCTAGCTGATAGCTAAAAAGATTGGGAAATTTGATCAGAGAGTGAAAAAGTTTTACTTTTGACCACTGGTGATTGCTAGTGCTTGTAGTTGTTTTATTTTCTTCTTTGGGTCTTGCTAAAATCTTTTACTTTTTTAAATTACTTTTTCTGTCACTTTTTAAATAGCATTTTTTGGCGTATGAGTGGCCAGACAACGGATGACAGCTCACTGATCGGAGCTCCATCCGCCCACCAGTGACACCGCGGCACACACAGACCCGAGCTCAGCAAATACCACGGGCACACAGATAAGGGTCACACAACCCTCACAGAGCATGACCAAACGGAGGAAAAAGACAGGGCAACCGAAGAAGCTGACAAATTTCTTCCCAGTCCTCAGTCCCTGTGGACAAGATGGTGCTGGCTGCGTGACAGGCAGCCTCTCCTCACACGGAGACACACAAGGAGGCACAGCATACCACCCGGACCCCAGGCTGACGGCACCACTATACCCAGGAGACCCGGGTGAGTCCTCTCCTCCCCTGTCTCCTACTACTAGTAGCCCAGCCAAATCCAGACCTAGATTGGATACAGATGTTCCCTCTGACAGACAGCCTACCTTACTACTTTCAAATCCTGACAAAAACTCTCCATCTTTGATTGAATCCTATCCTGCCTCTGACCAACCTATCATGGAAATCTCTATGGAAAAACATGCTTCTTTCTCTGCGACAAACGCTGCATAGCGACCTGACGGCAAAATTATCCCAAATTTCCAATACAGTACAAAAACAAGAACAACGCATTAACCATATTGAGAACAAAGTAGGAGAAAAGTGCACCACACATAATGACCTCATAGATGCACACGCAGACCATGAAGCTGAGATCGACCAAATAAACCTCAAACTAGCAGACCTAGAAGATCGCTCCAGGCGAAACATCAAATTCCGCAGTATACCCGAATCTATCACAGCGAACGCCATAGTCCCATTCATCCAACAACTTATGAAGCACATGATCCCTACACTCACAGATGTGGAACTAGCCAAAGACCGGGCACATCGAATTCCCAAACCATCATTCTTACCGGCCACAATCCCCAGGGATACATTGGAGCGCATTCATTTTTATCACGTGAAAGAGAAAATAATGATAGCCGCCAGAAATCCCAATTCAATACCAGCAGCACATGCAAACATCAAGTTATTTGCTGATCTATCCAAAACGACACTCCTCAACCGTAAGAAACTCGTCACCATAACGAAAGCACTGCAGAACCACGGAATAAGATACCAATGGGGTTTCCCCACGAAACTAACCGTTAAACACCAAGGCAGGATCCACACGATCAAAACCCTAGAAGCAGGTATAGAACTTCTGAAAACCTGGAACATCATTTCGGTGGACTCTCACCAACCCGCCTCCAACCGGCCTAAACAAATGGACGCAGAATGGTCATGACCTCAAACCGGCCTGCACTCTTCAGCTCTCCACAAAATGAGCTTTGCTCCATAAACAACTAAAACTGGCAAACGGCCCTGTATGGACTTCCTAATACTTTTTTCCCAGCATGATTCCTATAGCGAATCATGCTTGCTCAAGCCTCCATGTTATACAGTAGCATATAATGCTCCCCATGTTCCTTGTATTTTTTAGAAGTCTTTTTTATTCCTCCTCCTTCTCCATAGTACCAGTCAATTCGTACGAAACTACCCTCCTCACAGTCCTCCGGTTCAAGATGAAAACCTCCTTCTGCGACAATGATCGACGCAAGCTCACAACAGATTCCCATGGGATGAACACTACCCACGCCATGAAGAACCCCATCTTTCTCCACTCTCTCCAAAACAACATCAATACCTCATACAAACCATCAACAAAAGAAAAGATGATTAATATATCATCGCTAAATGTCAGAGGCCTCAACTCGCCTTATAAAAGATTTTTACTTTCAAGAGAAGCTCGATCTTTACAAGCGGACGTACTATTCCTGCAAGAGACCCACTTCGCCTCTACTAAAATCCCCAAGTTCAATATCCACCACTATACCTCAACTTATATGTCAACAAACCCCCCCCCCCCCCAAAAAGGGGATCATCACAGCCATAAGAGACTCCCTCCAATTTCAATTCATCTCCGAAACAGTGGACCCAAAAGGCCGCTACCATATATTGATCTGTAAAATCAGACATTCTGTACACATTAGTCAATGTCTACGGCCCAAACGCCAATTATCTTCATTCTTCAACAAACTCAACGTGATCATTTCTCAACACAGAAAAGGCAGACTAATCGGAGGAGACTTCAACATCATCGGTAACCCGCTCCTAGACTCCTCCTCCAATAGAAGCGCCTCCAAACAGACCCTTAATCACTTTCTATACTCCAACGATCTATAGGATGCCTGGCGATGCCAACACAGCACAGAAAGGGACTACACCTACTATTCTCCATCTCATCTATCCTACTCCAGAATAGTACTTCATCACCGACAAATGGACTACGCACCATACAATTGAACTCAATTCACTCGCTTCACTGATAGTGACAGCTCTTTGGATCTCATCTTGAGAGTTGACAGCAACAGATTCCAAATGCAAATAGCACACTTGAAATGAACTCTGGACCTTTTATCTGCTCATTGTAATTGGGATAATGAGGGAATAACACACACCTGACCATGGAACAGCTGAGAAGCCAATTGTCCCATTACGTTTGGGAGGCACATATGCAAACTGTTGTAATTTCTACACCGTTCACCTGATTTGGATGTAAATACCCTCAAATTATAAAGCTGACAGTCTGCAGTTAAAGCACATCTTGTCTGTTTCATTTCAAATCCATTGTGGTGTTGTATAGAACCAAAAATGTTAGAATTGTGTCGATGTCCCAATATTTATGGACCTGACTGTAATTATTACCTTAATCTCCAAAAGATGAAACTAAAATATTACTCACTAGGAAACAAAGCTAATTCAGTACTATCTAAACTCATCAAACAAAAATGTCTGAAATCTAAAATTGCATCAATTAAACATCCAACCACCCATACTCTATATACCAACCCACAAGATATAGCTAACGCTTTTGCAATTTATTATCAATTTTATACAACCTTAAAAACGATCCCAACACCACACAACCTACACTCACATCCATACAAACATTCCTACACACAACAAAACTCCCCCAACTCTCGCCATCCAAACTTGCTGACATTTCTAACCCAATCTCCCCCAAAGAGATAGAAACAACTATTAAAACACTACCACTAAACAAATCTCCGGGAAATGACGGATACACAAATGAATATTACAAGTACCTCGCATCAGATCTATCACCATACCTGACCAGACTTTTTCCTAATGCAGCCGAAACTGGCATTTTCCCTAGAGACATGCTACAATCTATTATCACAACTATACCAAAACCTGCAAAAGACCCACAACTTGTCCAAAATTATAGGCCGATATCATTACTTAATACTGATATAAAACTCTACACAAAAATCATATCACGCAAACTTTTCTCCTATCTTCCTACCCTAATACATCCAGAGCAAGAAGGTTTCATTCCAAGTTGCCAAGC